>NC_143407.1:344125-516188 GCF_052110815.1 Crocodylus siamensis
CCTTCCTGTTCCGCCCGCACTGCGGGGAAGCGGGGGCCATAACGCACCTGCTCGCAGCCTTCATGACGGCAGACAACATCTCCCACGGCCTGAACCTGAAGAAGGTGAAGGGCGGCTCCGGGCGTGGGGGGGCTGGCCTCTGCCCTGCTGTGACGCTGCAGGGCCTGCGAGCCGGGGCAGCGACTCCAGGCCCCGCGGCGCTCCCTGACGCCCGCTGTGCCCCCAGAGCCCGGTGCTGCAGTATCTCTACTTCCTGGCCCAAGTGCCCATCGCCATGTCCCCGCTCAGCAACAACAGCCTCTTCCTGGAGTACGCCAAGAACCCGCTGCTGGACTTCCACCGGAAGGGCCTCATGGTGTCTCTGTCGACCGACGACCCCATGCAGTTCCACTACACCAAGGCAGGCGCGGGGCGCGGGGGGCGGGCGGCCGCGGTGCCCCGGGCGGGCGGGCGGCCGCGCCGCGGCGCCTGGGCCAGGCTGGCGCTCAGCCACGGCGTCCCGCGCAGGAGCCGCTGATGGAGGAGTACGCCATCGCCGCCCAGGTCTTCAAGCTCAGCACCTGCGACATGTGCGAGATCGCCAGGAACAGCGTGCTGCAGTGCGGGCTGTCGCACGAGGTGGGCGCGGGGGCCGGGCGGGGCGGCGCGGGGCGGGCGGGGCGCGGTGCCAGCCCTGCCTGTCCCGCAGGAGAAGGTGAGGTTCCTGGGCGAGCGCTACCTCGACGAGGGGCCGCTGGGCAACGACATCCGCAAGACCAACGTGGCGCAGATCCGCATGGCCTACCGCTACGAGACGTGGTGCTACGAGCTCAGCCTCGTCGCCGAGGGGCTCAAGAGCCACGAGTGACCCGGGCCGGCCGCGCCCCGGCCCCAATAAAGGGCGGGCCCGTCCCGCCGCCGCCGGCGCCCTGTCTCGGCCCGCGCGTGTCCCGACCCGGGGGGGGGGGGGCTGTGTGCGCCGGGCGCGCTCGGCGGCCGGACCGGCTGGGGGGGGCGGGGCCGCGCCCCCGGGGGGCGGGGCCGGGCGGGGCTTGCCCGGAGTGACGGCCACGCGGCCACGTGCCGGGGCGGGGCGGGCGCAGCCCGGCGGCGGCGGCAGCGGCAGCGCGGGTGAGCGGCGCGGGGGGAGGGCTCCTCCCGGGGTGTCCGCGGAGCCCGCCGAGGTGCGGCGGCCCCGGGCGGTGCCCTGCGGCGCGGGTCGCGTCGCTGCCCGGCCGGGCTCCCCGGTGCCCGGGTCGCGGCCCCGCCAGCCCTGGCGCTTTGGCTCGGGGCCGCCCGGCGAGCGGCGGCGCCGCAGCGGCGCGGGGAGGACGGTGGGCGCGGGGCGGCTGGGCCGTAGCCCGGCGGGGGGAGCCCGGGCCGCGCGACGTGTCCGCAGCCGGCGCCTGCCCGGGGCGCGCGAGACGCCCTTCCCGTCCTGGCGGGCGCCGCGTGACTCAGCCGGGCCGCGTGGGCGTCACCCCGCGCTGCGCGAGGGACCGCCGCTCCTGCCGGGCGGCCGGCCCTGCCCCCGCCCCGCGCGTCCCGCACCCAGCGCCCGGGCCCCGAGGGAACCGGGTCGCGCAGGGCCAGGCCCAGGCCCCGGGGTGGTGCGTCCGCCTGACGCCGCGTCTCTCGGCAGGGCCGCGCGCGGGGGCTGCAGGGCTCCAGGCCGGGACCGCGCCGCGGCTGTGATGGGGCCTCCGTGAGGTCTCCGCACCTGCCATGCACCCCGCGGACGACGGCTTCTCGCGCGCCGCCACGCAGACGCTGTCGCGCAGCCACTGCCGCAACATCAAGCAGAAGATCTCGCAGTGGGAGGGGCGGGCGCGCGGGGGCGCTGGCGACAGCGGGCAGCAGCCCAGGGGCGTCGGGCTGAGGTACGACCGGGACAGGGATGCTGCGGCCAGCGCAAGGTCGCAGGCCCTGGGGAAGGCACGGCCCGCCGACGCCAAGAGCCTGGGCCTGGACTTGCGGGAAGGCCCAAGGCCCTGCCATCAGGGCAGGGGGGGCAGGGGCCCCGCCGAGCCCCCGCCGCCACAGCCGTGCCCCCGCTGCTCCGTGCCCCCGGCCCTGGACAACGGGGACTTGCAGCCGGACTTCCTCGACCCCACGCGGGCCTTGCCCCCGGGGAACTTCTACGCCTCCCGCGGACTGTGGCGGAAAACGGAGCCCCTGCCCCCTGCCCCACCTGCCGTGGCCGCCGCGGACCCGAAGAGGAAGAGGGGGAGCTGCGGCTCCGTCGAGAAGGAGCTGCTGGCGCTACCCGGCGGGACAAGCCGCAGCTCGGACAGCATCTACTCGGAGGCCGAGGGGCAGGAGGGCAGCCCTGCCCTGCGCCCGCCCCCACCCCGGCTCCCACCACCCAAGCCTCGCAGGACCTTCCGCTACCCGTCGGAGCGGGATCCAGCTGCCGGCACCGTCGTCAGCACCAGCCAGGAGCAGCTGACGGGTGGGCGGCGTGGCAGCGAGGCGGTGCTGCCCCCCACCAGTGACCCTGAGCAGTGCCCCGCCAGGAGAATCCGCGGCCGGGCCCAGAGGTAGGCTGGCACGTGCACGAGCGGCTGGCATGCGCCAGGCACCGGTGGGCTCCCGGGTCCGCTCAAGGGGCGGGAGCACCGGGGGGAACCCCTTTGTCAGTGGCAGGGGGGTCCTCCTCCGTTTGTCCTAGACAGGGCTTCAGCCCCCGAGTCTCTGGCTCTTGCCTGCTGGGAGCGCCACCCTGCGCCAGGACAGTGCGTGCTGGGGACCCCCTGTGCCGGCTCCAGGAGCCTGTCCAGGGACGTGGCGTGACCGGCCAGAGCACGAGGTGCTGCTGTGTCGCTGGCCTGGGGAGGGGACAGGGCATGAAGCGGGACTCGGTCTGTGCGGCTGAAGACCAAGCTGTGCAAACGCTCTCGGCCCCTTGCAGGAAATCCTTTGAGTTTGAGGACGTCCAGGGCTTCCGGACTCGGAGGGCGGCCGCCGGCACCCCCAAGCCCCAGGAGACAAATGGCACAGCGGGGTCCAGGCTCTACTACACGCAGTCGGAGGACAACCTCTACGAGGATGTTGTCTGTATGTGCCTGAGGGTGGGGGGCCAGGGGGTCCTCTCTGGGCATCAAGGTGTGGGGCCAAACCCCCGGGGCTCACAGGTCGGGGGGAGGGGAGGGGAGGGAGCCCTGCACATACGTGGCCTTTGCAGCTTTGGGGGCAGGGCCGGGCCGCATTGCAAGGCTGGTGCCTGTGAGCGTGGTAGAGTGGGTGGCTGTCGGAGGATCTGGTGCCACAGGTCAAGCTGGGGGACCTGTCTGCGACACCCACTTCGGCAGGTGCTGGAGTGGAAGGAATCTGGGGCCCTCAGCGCTGCGCGGGTGCGAGGAGGGTCCCCTTTGTCCCCTGCTCTCCCAGATGTTGCCAGAGAAAACCCGTATGAAGACGTCAAAGCGCTGCCTCTGCCGCTATGGAGGGTGCCCTCGGCCTGGAAGCTGTTCCCACCTCTGGCCACGGACAAGCCACCCAAGGTGAGCGCCGGAGGGTGCCGCTGGCCTGGGGAAGCCCAGCGCCTGCCTGTTTGCACCAGGGCTGGGCCCCTGCCTCCAGTCTCCACGAAGCGCAGGTCCAGCGGGAGCGGCTCCTGCAGCCAGAGAGCGGCTGGGAAGCCCGCAGGACTGGCACGCTTGCCAGCGCTCAGCTCAAACCCGCGTGTGGCGGAGAAGCCAGTGAGCTCAGGGCTGGGCAGATGCTCTGCAACTCGGGCGTCGTGCTGCTCCGCTGCTGCGTACTGATGCTGCAACCGCCAGCCGGCCGGCGGGACTGCTCCAGCCTCCCCCAGGCCTCTGTGCCAGCAAGGGGGCCGTCCGCACAGCGTCTGCGAGGCTGCTGGGCCCCTGCGGGGTTAGGAGCCTTCCAGCCCCGTGTCTGCCGCTGCCCCCGTGCCTCCTGCCGGGCTCCGGGCCCCCTCAGCTGAGGGGATTGCTGGGTGGGGAGCGCCCTGGTTGGGCCCCTGGCAGCGAGGGCCCAGGCCTTAGCTTCCCAGTAAAGCCCTGCTCTCTCCCCAGCCGCCCCCCAAGCCGCCCTTCTTCGGCCGCAAGACCATGGAGCTGAAGAACCCCCGCGCCTGCGTGCGCGGGAAGCTGGTGAAGGACACGACCCTGCCCGTCACGCTGAGCGAGTGGAAGCTCTTCCGAGCCGGAGAGGCGGCCAGCAGAAGGAGGAAGGACCTTCCCCCGGTGAGGCCTCTCGCGGGGCGGGCAGGGGCCGCTGTGCTGGCTGGGGGGGCCTCGGGCTCTCTGCGGCTAGGCCCTGCGTGCGGTGGCACCCTTGCTGTGCTCGGCATCACCCACCCCGCTGTAGCGGCCTGCGGGCGGTGCCGGTGCCCACGCCCGCGGGCAGAGGCTGGGCGCGGGGCACAGCGCTGGGCAGCAGCGCGGCCGGCTGGGGCTGCCAAGGGCTCAGCTGGGGCAGCGCTGGCTCAGGGCCCGGGGCTGGGACCCGTGCGGTGCTCGTGTGGCTGTCTGGCGGCGGGAGCGGCTGAGCAGCTCCTCAGGAACGGGCCCGTTTGATACAGCTCTTGTGCTGGCCTCTGCCCCTCCCTGCCGCCGTGACTAAGGGTGCTTCACGCCTCTGAGGTCAGGCGATCCCCGGGCTTCACCTCCAGCTGGGGCTGGGGGAAGGTTCCCGAGGGCCCTGTGAACCCCCTGCACCCGCCGAGGTGGAGGGGCAGCGGCAGCTGCTGCAGAGGGGCCGCCTGCGGGGGCTGGGGGCGGCACTGCTCGACTCCTGGCTGGGGTCACTCGCCTTCCAGCTCTACTTCCTGCTCCACAAACCACGGATGTTGTGCGCCGTGTGGGGGAGCGGGAGCAGGGCTGAGCTGTCCTGGCGTGTAATGGGTTTCTGTGTGTTACGAACACCCAGGAGGGGGTGGGGGAGGAGGAGTCACAACCCCGCGAGCGCCACGATTGAGAGCATCCTCCTTCCTGCAGAGAGAGAACATCCAGCCCCCGAGCCCCAGCCCGGTCCAGAAATCTGGGAGCAATTTACGTGCAGAAAGCGCGCGTTGTTCTCTCGGCGGGCTTGGCCAGGCTTGCTGGAGAGGCTCGAGGCAGGGGGAGATTTTCAGCCCCGAAGCGGAGCCTCTCAAGCCAGGCAAGACCCCTTGCTGGCTCCCAGCAGCTGTCCCTGTGCTGCAAGCAGCCCTCCGGCGCGGGTGGGAGGAGGGGAGCAAGCGGCAGCCAGGCCTGTCCCCACTCCAGAAAATCAGGACAGAGGAGGAAGCGTGGGGAGCTTGGGCCTTGCTCCCTGTGCGTGGGGATCGGCCCAGAGCTGACGGGCAGGTTGTCTGTCTGTCTGTGCGCTATCTGCGGGGACAGCGCTGGCCTCGCCCGGTGCCGTCCCTGGGAGCAAGCACCAGGTTCTACAGCTGGGGCAAGCGGGAACTTGACTCGCTCCCTGCTCTCCGCCCTCTCCCGAGCAAGGAGCCTGCAGGCTGCAGCACGCAGAGAGGAGGCGCGCCTCAGCCCTGCCCCGGCTGGGCCGCACCCCCGGGCAGGAATGCGGCTGCCGTTTCACGTATCTGGCACCCATTTCCCGCAGTTGATGTGGTTTGGGCAGCCCCAAGACTGTGGAGCACCGCCCTGGGGCAAGAGCGCTGGCAGGTCCCCTCCGCTTGTGCCCGGCCCCCGCAGCAGGCACTTGCTCAGTCCCCGCAGGGTTTTCCACCCTGAATCCGTGCACCTCAGTACCCCTCCTGGCCAGGACTTCGCCCAGCTCACGGCCGGCAGCCTGTGACCTGGTGCCTTGGAAATAGCCTCCTGTCCCTGTGTCCAGAGCACTGCGTCCCATCCAGGGGGTCCGCCACGCCGTGCTGGGCCCTGCTCTGCCTGGGCTTGGCAAGGGGTGTCCCACAGCAGCTGCTCCAGCTCCTACCGCAGACCTGCCTTGCAGCCTGGCCCTCTCCCCCTTGGCAGCCAGAGCGCACAGAGCTCCCGTGCCCAAGCACGGCCGGGTAGTGCCCTCGGGTGCATTGCTGTAAGACTCGGAAGGCCCCAGGTGCTGGGCACTGGCAGTGGCACTGGGACCAGCCCCCTCATGCAGGGTTTGGGGCAGCGTTTCCCACCCACGCCTGCATCTGCGCGAGACCCCCTGGCCTCTGCTGCCTCGCAGATTCATGTGATGCGTGGCCTGTGCTCACTGCTGCTTTCTTTGGCTTCCAGCTTGTGTTAAAGATACAGGAGATCTTTGATTCCAAACGTGGGAAGAAGAGGGTGAAGCTGCAGCCTTGCACAGGGAAAGAAGTGCCCCCGGCCAAAGGTACAGAGCCGTGGCCAGGGGCAGGCCTGGTTCCCGTGTACTGGGGAGTGGGGAGGGTTTTCACTGCAGCCGTTTGTCTCTCAGCTGTGCAGGCCCCTGTATCTCGCTGGGGCGGGGGCTGCAGGGATTCATCTCTGAAAACCAAGCCCAGGAAGTCCCTTGTGCGAGTACGCACGGAGGATCCCGGTCCGTGACGGAGCTGGGGCAGCTCCCGGCAAAGGCGGTGAAGCCCCCTCCCAGCTGACGCAGGTGGAAACTGTGTTTCAGGTGAAACCAGCGGGAACGAAAGTGACTCGGAGAATCTGCCAAGAGGTGGGTGAGCGGGAGTGAGTCAGCGCAGCCGGGCCCCGGGTGGCGGGGGGAGTCGCTGGAGAGCGGGGGGGCGGTCCCCAGCCCGGGCCGGGGCTGAGGGCCCCGCTTGCTCGGGTCCAAGTGTCCCGGTTCCGGGGGCCAGCACCGAGTGCCAAAGTTTAGCTGACAGGCCTGAGCATGGGCACGCTCATAACCACAGCAGTGCTGGATCGGTTAAAACGTTTTTGCCCTTCTGATGATGCCCAAGAGGCCTTGGGGCTGAGGGGGTCTGCGTGTGCGCACATGTCTAGGGGGGAGGGGAGGCTCTGGCCTGACCTGGAGCAGGTGAGTCAGGGCGTGAGCGAGCCAGGCTGGGCCGGGCCATCAGTGGGAGTCCTCAGGGCAGGTCTTGCTGCCAGGTGCTCTCAGCTCGCCTGGCTGCTGCAGTGCTGCACGAGCCAGGCCCTGCTGCAGTCTCGAGGCCCCTTGCTGCAAAGCATTGCCCCGTGGGCGCACCTGAGGTGGGCCAGGGTTCCCGATACCCGCCCTGCCCCACGCACGGGCACCAGTGAGGTTCGGTCCCTCGCAGCCACCCCTCGTCAGACTCGTAAGCACTTGGGCACCTCCGCTGTGCCAGGAGTAGGCCCAGAGAGCTACCGATTTGCTGCCCTCAGTATTCCCAGGGCCAGGCTGCAACAAGGCGTCTGGCAAAGAGGCCCGAGGGTGGGTGCACGTCGAGGGCTAACGCTCCTGTCCGTTCTGTGCCCAGGGACCTGAGACTCGGGCCGAGTCCTGCCGTCCCTTCCCATGACGGGGAACCGTTTGCCCGTTATCTGGAAAGCTGCTGCCCCGACAGCTGGTCGCAGCATGGCATCGCTAAGCGCTCCCTGCCCCGCAGGTCGGCACAAGCGCCTGCTGCAGGTGCAGGTGGCCTCCAAGAGGAACCCGCACTACCAGACGCTGGAGCGGGACCTGATTGAGCTCCAGGAGCAGCAGCTGTTCGAGCTCTTTGTGGTGGTGTCGCTGCAAAAGAAGTCGGCCGAGGCGAGCTACGCGCCGCAGATTATACAGCAGTTCCCCAGCAAGGTGGGTGCCACGCAGGTGCCTCCGCCTCCACCTACCACCCAGCTCCCTGCGCCTGCGTGATCTGTTCCTGATTTATTTATTTTTTTTCCCTCCCGGCGCTGCTCCCCGCCTGGGCTCTGCAGAGGCTTGTGCTGGCCTGGGAGCTGAGGCTAGGGTTCAGCTCTTAGTGCTGCTATAGACCCTCTATGGTTTTGGATGGGCTGAATCCCTTCCCCGGCTGTGAGATGGGGATAATAAAACTGCCCTGTCTTGTGGGGCACAGAGGAGGGAGGGTGAAAGACTGAGGTGCTCGGTGGCCTGTGGACAGGAGCCTTCCTGGCCCCAGCTGTGGCCCATGGAAAAGAGGGATTAGATTTCCTCTGTAAAGGGGAACCTCTTACTTCAGGCTTGCTGGGGAAAGCCACCTGGCCTGACCCACCTCAGCCTGACGCTTTCAAGCCTGCTGCGCTAGATCCTTCTGCCTCCTCTGGCTTTTTGGAAGTTCGGGAGGGCGCGTGTGCATGAGTGTCCAGCCCTCTATGGGACAGGGACAGAGACCGAAACCGTGCTGCTTGTGGTTTGAGCAAATGCATCAGGTCCAGACAAGCTGGCCCGTGGCTGGCTGTCGTGGGTGCGGGCAGTGTCTCTGGTCCTCACCAGGTGATGTAGCTTGAGCGCCTTTGGGGCTGGTGCTGCTTGGTGTCATTGCTAAGTTGTCTGTGGCAGGGGCAAGGCTGCTGTGTAGAGCCTGAAGAACCCAGGTTGCAGCCAACTTCAGCCTTCGCGCTGCTGCTCTGTAAACAATAATTTCAGGCTCCCTTTCCAGCCTAAACATTGCTCGGCACGGACATGGCTGGGTCTGTGCTGCGGCAGGCTGCGTCCTGACTCTTGCTCTGCATGGCCTGGCACACCACGCGTCTCACTGCGCAGTAATCCCATGGGGGTGTGACGCGTCAGATCCCATCTGCCCGCGTGTCTGAGAAACCTACCGAGGAAGGAGTCGAGGGGACCAGCCCCAGGCTGGCACAGCCGGGGAGGGGGGCGACCAGTTGTGGGGGAGGCACGTGGACGGGCTCTTCTGCTGCGGAAGAAGCTGGTCATGCCCGTGGGGGTTAGGTTTGGTTTGCCTCTGAGGCTGGCTGAACTGAAAACACTGCTGCTGTGCTCCTCCACGGATGACGCCGCTCCGTGCTGGGAAACACGGGTGCCTGTGCCAGCCTCATGCATCCCGCTGGGCTGAGGTGGGCAAGTCGTTGCTTCTGTCGGTGCCAGGCAGGCTCCTGCTTGTTTTTCCGGAGACACTGCCAAGCTGCAGCACTTCGTGCTGGGCTGCCGAGGCAGCCGCGGGACGGTGGCAGAGCCCTGCGTCCCCCCAGCTGGGCCGCCCTCGTCTGTGCTGCCTTCCATGCCGCTGAGCGGGGAGCACACGGGGCGCCACGGCTTCCCCGGGGCTCTCATTCTTTCACCCCCACGCTTGGGCACGCTGAAGGGAGCGAGGCTGAGGTGACCTGTGGCAGCTCTCGGGCTGCAATCCAGACCCAGCTCATTGCACCGAGGCCTTCGCTCTGCCTGTCCAGACACGTGCACAGCGAGGTTGGTGTTGGCACAAGACACGCGAAGAGAAAGCAATCAGAGGCAGGTTGCTGGGGGCCGGGGCTCTCGGGCAGCTGTTCGGTTCCCGCCGCCCTGGATGGCACAGCGCAGTCGGCTGTTGCTGCACCTTGCCCCAACGGGCTTCCCCCAAAACGCCTTCCCGGGAAGCGAGACTGTGCTGCTCTCGTCCAGCCTCCTTCAGCAACGAGCTAGGGGCAGTTGCTGGGGTGCGGTGTCTCCTTTCCACAAAGCGGTGTCCATTTTGACTGTATGGGCTTGGCCCTGGGGCCGCGAGGGGCTTTCTGTGGAGTTGTGCGCTGGTGAAAAGGTGCTGGATTTCCAGATCGAGGCAGGCGTCCCTGCCAGCAAGCTCGCAGCCTCAGCACAGCGTGCATGACCACGTCTCCCTGGAGCACCAGTGCTCAAGGTTAAAAGGCTACAGCTGCTTTCCTGCTCTCGTAGCCAGACCAGCAGAACTGGTGACTTTTTCTCACTGTCTGTTCCCGCTCTGCCCCGCTGTTGAGTGTGACAGGGATTTACGCAGGAGGGTCTTTTGTGCCGGGATCCCCCAGGAAACATTGCACCGTAATTATGGAGCCATGATTATGCCGTGGGTGGGGTGATTACAGACTTGCCCTCAGAGTAAAAATAGCATGGCTTCCTGGTTATCTGCTTGTCAGCCCCTCGACGGCCTGTGGGTTGGGGTCCGGCGCAGCCCCTGTGCAACAGATGTCTGGCGAAAATAACTCCTGCCGCCTTGCGGTCTCTCTTCTGGGGGCGGTCTCCTCTTGTGATGCTGAAATAAGCTCTGCTGCCATTTGGCATGTGTAATGTGTGTCCCGGGGAGAGAGGATGCAAGTGCGTGTCCTGCACGGAGGTGCCTCTGTGGCAGGGGGGAGCTGGTGGGAACTGGCTGGGACACACAGGAGGAGCCTGAGCCCCGAGGGTCTGTGCTCTCCTTGCCCCATGGTTGCAATGCCCCACTGCTCCCCTTCAAAATGGACCGTGGGGATGTGCTGCCCGTAGGCTGACGGGTCAGGTCTCTAGTCCCCGGAGAGGATGTCTGTTAACATGAATGGTGACTTCTTCCCAGTGCAGGCCTGAGGTGGGTCCTCATGCTACGGACAGCCCCGTGAGCTTGAAATTGCCCTCACACCCTGTGCTGATTTCAAGGCAGTCTGGGCAGCACCTTGAAATCACATCCTCTGCTAAAGCTGTGAGCCAGGGCAAGTCTCTGCTGCATGCCTGGGAGCACGGGGTCAGGAATGCAGCTTCGTCTTTGGGGACCTGAGCGATGAGAAGCGTGTCCCGGGCACGTGAGACCTGGACCCAGCCCATGGAGGTGCCCTGGGGACCTGTGCCTTGAGCCTCAGGGAAGCTGGATGCAACCAGCGTCTTCTGCAGGCTCACAGAAGGCACGGGTTGATGCACTGAAGCGCCAGGGCAGGGAGGAGACACTCCCCACTGGAAGGTCTTGCAGCCACGTGCCTGAGCTCGCTGGCATCTGTAACTGGTGTGTGTTCCCTCCTCAGCCTGAACATCCCTTTCGGCAGTCCAAGGACACCGAGGAGCGGCTGAAAGTCATCCCTGGGTTCTGCTTTCCAGATCCCAAGGACTGGGTTCCTGCTTCAGAGCTTAAAAGGTAAAAGCTGCATTGTGAGCTGATGCTGGGCTGAGTCCTCAGGCCCTTGCCTGCCCTCAGGGTGAGGCCACATGCGGGGGGATGGTCCTGGCACAGCCCTGGGAGGTCTGGAGCCCAAAGGAAGAGGGCTGGGGGAGTGAGGAAAGGGGCACTCCCCTCTTCTCCCAGACAGATGCCCTCTCATCCCCCTGCTGCTGTCCCAGTGGGGCCCTTCTACGTTGTGAAGGGTGTGCCGCACCCCAGGGCTGGCTCTAGGCTGCAGCTGCTACCGCCCTCGCTCCTGGGCAGAGTGGAGGAGCGGGGACCCCACTGCTTGTGAAAGGTGCCGCCCCTTCTGGGCGCCCTGCCTAGCAGTGGCAGGGTTGCAGGGCGTGGTGGGCTGCACGGCGCATCTGCCCACACCCAGCCCCGCTGCCTGCAAGTCCCCGCTGGCCCCTTGACCCGTGCGGCGCCTGACTGACTCCCCTGGGCTCTCCAGCGAAACCTTCTCCTTCGTGCTGACGGGCGAGGATGGCAGCCGCTGGTTCGGGTACTGCAAGAAGCTCTTGGTAAGACGCTGCCTGTTGGGCCTGCTGCTGGGGTCAGGATGCAGCAGGGCATGGGCAGTTTTGCAGTTCAGCTTGGCCTGGGTCTGCAGCAGCCCCTCGGGTTGCTCTGGGTTATGCTTCTCGGGCTCCTGGCCCCTCCCCTGCTCCTGTGACACAAGGGACAGGGGGCACGGTGCTGCCGGTGCCCCGGGGCACTCCACACCTGGCGGTTCCTGGGGTGCCCCACCCCCTATGTAGCGGGTAAGGGGGGAGCCGCAGTACGAGGAACTGGAGGAGCAGGATCCAGTCCCAGGGGCCAAACGTGTCAATTTCCTGCATGCAAGCACTGGGTTCCCTCCTGTGCCTGGCGTGACTCCGTGTCCCCGTTGTCTTGCAGCCGGAAGGGAAAGGGAAGCGGCTCCCCGAGGTGTACTGCATGGTGAGCCGCCTGGGCTGCTTCAACCTCTTCTCCAAGGTGAGCCAGAACCTGCCCCACACCGACCCCTCGGTCGCTCTGGTGCCTGTGATAGGAGCGGGCTGGGGGCCATCCCTCGTGGTTGCCTTTGAGAGGACCCTCAGGCAGGAGAGTGAGCATGGGCTGGAGCCCTGATTGCAGCCATGGGTTTGTGGTCGTGTGTGTAGAGACGCCCACCACCCCCTGCTCTGCCTTGCTCCACAGCAGTGCAGCCACAGCACGGCAATGGGTAGTTGTTTCCCTGCAGATCCTGGATGAGGTGGAGAAGAGGCGAGAGATATCCCCAGCCCTCGTGCACCCATTCATGCGTAGCGTCATGGAGGCGCCTTTCCCTGCGCCTGGACGTACTATCACTGTGAAGAGCTTCCTGCCAGGAGCAGGAAACGAGGTACTGAGGGGCCCTGGCTGCGTGTGCAAGCTCCTGCTCTCATGAGCCGGGCAGAAAGACATAGGCCAGCTGTGCTGCGGGGCTGAGGTGGCCTGGGAACAGTGGCAAAGTCACTGTAGGATTTGCCTGGGTAGCAGCCTACTACCAGGAGAGGAACGACAACAGAAACGGCTCTAGCTCGCATAGGGAAGGGAAGAACCGGCGCGGTGCCCTTCCCCTGCCCCAGCCGTTCTCCAGAGGTGAGCGGAGCCCCTGCTGCCTCGCCTCGATGCTCAGAAGAGGCTGCGCCGCACAGGTCCGCAAGTCCCCCCGGCTGTCCCTGTGTCACAACCTCGCTGCCCAACGCTGCTACTCTTCGCTCTGCCCTCAGGTTATTGAACTGTGCCGCCCGCTGGATTCCCGGCTCGAACATGTCGACTTTGAGTGCCTGTTCCAGTGCCTCAGCGTTTGTCACCTGATTCGCGTCTGTGCCTCTCTCCTGCTGGAAAGGAGAGTGATCTTTGTTGCAGACAATCTAAGGTGAAAATTGAATTGGATGTCGCCTCCATCTCTGAGGGATGTCTGTTTTTCTCAGTCCTGTTTCTGTACAGACTCAGGCGTGAGTCTTTCTAAAGCAGGTGTGTGTTCAGAGTGGGTGCCCTGAAGGCCACCTGTGTGGCTCTGAGGTCTGCAGACCACGCGTGTATGGAAAGACCGGGAGGATTTGTTAAGTATTCTCCGCGTGAGACTTGAACCGTGTTTGAAGTGCAAACACGCTAAAAGCTATAGCGGACCTGGGATCAAAGCAGAACGAAACAAGGAAGCATTTCCTTTAGCAGTGGTGTGCTCCCTTTGAGGAGTGGGTTGTGAGACTGAGGCAGGAGAGCTGCGGATTTGGGGATTCCTGCTCGGCTTGCTGTGTGCGAATTGCACGTACCCAGAGTACTGAGCACTTGTGTCCGTTTGCAGCTGGCACCTGACCAGCTTGTCATTTGTTTTCTCTCCCTTTAGCACTTTGTCTAAATGTGGCCACGCTGTGGTTGCAATGCTTTACCCCTTCACCTGGCAGCACACCTACATCCCTGTCCTCCCAGCTCCCATGATTGACATTGTCTGCTCTCCCACCCCATTCCTCATCGGCATTCTCTCGTGCTCCCTACCACAGCTTCAGGATCTGCCCGTAGAGGAGGTGAGACGTGGAGGAAATGCAAGAGCTGGGGTGGGATGGTTCCTCTGTTGACAAGAGAAAGCTGTTGGCCTGACAACACAAGAGCTGTAAGATAAGCTCACAAGACGCTTCAGAGCAAGTCTGTGACTTTTCAGCCACCTGTCAGTGTCCAGCCTGCTGTCAGTTAAATCGTTTCGGCTTGCTTGGTGCGGTATAAAACCTGCAGTGGGTCTGGGGACTCAACCGGTGCTCAGGCATGCTGTGGTGCAGAGAGAATCTTGGCCTGACCATGCTTAATGTGAACTCCTTTCCCCAGGTACTGATCGTTGACCTTTGTGCTGACAGGTTTCTGCAAGAGGTGAGTGACACAGGTCTCTGAGAGAGCTGTGGGCTGCCCAGCAAGCCGGGCAAAGGGTTACCCCATTGGGCTTTACCAGATAACATGCAGGACACCAAACCACGCACTAGGCTGAGCTGACCTCGGTCTGCACAGCCCCACGGTCCTGTCTGCGCCTTCCCTCTGCTGGAGAGACGGGGCTGATCTGCATGGGATGCAGGGCCCCGCAGCCCAGGTGCTCCTGCTTCCTTGGCTCTAGGTTCCAGGTTGGCCCAAGTGCCTGTAAGTGCTGGCTGCGCAGATGGGGACATTGGGCTTCCGTGTCACCCTGGCATCACTGCCCTCCTGTTCGGGCTAGCTGAGAGTGCTGCTCTGACAACCCAGTCCACGTAATTTCTCTGCTTTATATTTGGCCACCTTTCTGCCCTGTGCATGTACTTGAGGTTTCTGCCCAATTATTCCACAAACGAGTGAGTAAGCAAAAGTCACTGCCCACTTAGTAATTTATGCTACTCTCAAATGTTCTCCTTGTACTGACAAGGCTCTGTAATTAGCAGACAAGTTGCTATAAACACATTATGGCATTGTTGTTTGGCACCCGTAGCCATCTCCCAAGCAGAAATGAAGCAGCATTATTTGGATCTAATCATTCCGGTGCATTCGCAGAACTCTTTGTTAATTTTAGAACGCAAGATGATTCAGTGTTGCAGACTGGTTTGCTTTCCAGTAAAAATGCTTATCTAACACCCGCTTCCTGAGTGTCACACCAAGCATTCCAGTGGCCCGGGAAGTGGGCTTATATCACCGTTTAACTGAAGTGGAATCGGACCCAGTGAGATGTGGATGACTTCCCAAATGAAAGAATGGGGCTAGGCGACCAGGAGTTCCTGATCCCTATCCCACTTGGATCACAAAGCTGTTGCCCATTTTTCTTCAGGCTTCAGGCTTCTCCAAGGCTACACTTTATAAATGCCCTTTCTGCAATTTGGTTTCTGTCATGGTTCCTGTACAAGCTTATTACTTTTCCCAGTTAAGAAGTCTTTTCCCTTTGCCTCACTTTTCTATCTTGCATTGCAGCCAATACATGGAAGCAGGTAGGCACAGGTATTCAAGGATCAGTCTTTCACCAACACGTTGTCATTTTGGTTTTCCTTCCTGCTAGATTTCTCTCTTCTGGGACTACATAACGGGCATAGGAGACAGCACAAATCTCACTTAGTACTACTTTGTGAGTGTAGGAATCTGAATTTAGCTGCCTTTGCTTGTCACTTCATTTCTGTGGCCACATGGCAAATGTGCTGTCCCCACACATGGGCACCATTTCATAGAGTAACTGCGCTGATCATTCAGGCACGTCACCAGCATGCCTTTCACCATTCCTCGTGAGAAGTCTGCCTGTAAGATCTAACATACACATGCTGTATCCACCCTTTGTTTGGTCAGGTATCGGATGAAGATGAAATCTTACCTCCCAAACTCCAGGCTGCGCTTACACAGGTTTTGGAGGAGAGAAGTGAAATTTTACACCAAGAGCAGAATGACATACAAGGTAATGAATGTCAAGACAAAATGTTGCTGCCTTATGGAGCCTGAGGGCTTTGCTACAGCTCAGATGAGACTAACTGAACAGGGATAAATGGTGCCAAGGGCTGAGGACCATGCCTTCTGCTTTAGTGCAAAACCGTAATCCCTGCTCCTTTAGTCATGGTCAGATCTCAATATACCAAGGCATGCTGGAGCCACATGTAACAGCACTGATTCTGGGGGCAGTTCTTTTCAGTAATTGCACAAAACAGAGATGGGCTTCTCCCTGTTTAACAGAGAAGTGGGACAGTACTTCAGACTGGGAGGTTATGTGGAGTCAAATGGCTTTTATATTGGCTTATCCAAAAAGGGAGCATAAAAGACAGTGAGTCCTGAAGGGTATTCTCAGGTCTCTGCTGACAGAAGAGTCATTCAGTCAAGTTCAGGTATTGGTTTGTAGGTCTCTTGCAATTCCTGTACATTACAACCCATCGCAGTGGTCAGGGAGCACCCTTCCCCTGCTAGCACTCTGGCAACATGGCAAGATCGGGGTCGGTCAGAACAGCACATGATGCTGGAGGAACGCAGTGCTCTTCAGACAAGCTGTCTGCTGCTGTGCAGGGCTTTGTGGAGGTAGGAATGACTGCCCAGGTATGCAGGCAACGGAAAGTGGTGATGCTGCTTTTCCTCTCCTCGTAGGTGATGCTACTCTGGCCTCCCTCGTCTCCGAAGCCTTTGTGTGGTTCTTTGTGGAGATCGTCGGGCATTACTCCCTGCACATGAATGTTACGGAGAAGGGGGAGCGGGCATTCCAGCGAGAGCCGTTCCGGAAGTCCCATACCTCCCGCAACGTGCGCCACTTTCTGGACCTGTTCATGGAGACACAGATGTTTGCAGGGTTCATCCAAGACCGGGAGCTCCGCAAGAGTGGGGTCAAAGGTAAGGCCTGTCTTTTTGCTGGTGCAGGGGCCACTTTGTACAAAAGACGAGATAAATGTTTACATCAGAGGACTCGGAAAGGATTGTTTTGTCGGATTCTAAATCCTTTCAGAAGTCTGTTCGGATGAGCCTGAGGGGAAACGGATTCAGAGCCAGGATTCACGTAGTGCTCTGTGCCCTGCAGACCGTCATCTTGGCCTCTCTAATATGAGAAGCCGACAGCTTTTTTAAGGTTTCTACTTCTCAGGTTAAAAGCGGTCTGGCTGACCAAAAATTTCTCCCTCGATGGCAGGATTTCTTTTTGGGCCTGAGCCTCTCCCTGTCTAGGCCGTGAGCAGGAGTTTGTGCATGAAGAGCAGGGCTAAAGTAGGCTCCTAATATCTTCTAGTGACTGACGTGGCCTGTGCCGGGTTTTTTGTGCACTCCCCCCCGCATGTGGCTCAGCGATGGTCTCTTTCTTTCGTAGGCCTGTTTGAGGTCCGTGCCTTTGAGTATTTGGAGACCGTTCCAGAGACTGAACGAAGTGGGATGAACAAAATTCTCCGCAGTCTGGGTAAATGTTCTGCCTTGCTTCTCTATCAAGGCACGTGTTGATGCTGATTACATAAAATATGACTGCACGATAGGTCCGCTCCGCTTTAGAGTTTCCACGAGCTTGTGCTCAGGCTCCGACCTCCAAAGGGTGCCTGCATCCTGGTTTACACCCTGGCCACCGTCCAGAGGCTCGGCATCTCTGTGCGCAGGGCAGCTGCCCAGACAGCGTGCGCTGGCTTGGAGAGGGCAGGGGGAGCTTCCCCCCTTGGCCGGAGAAGCCTTGAGGGCTGGTCTGCTGCGAACCTCCGTGGCTGGAGCCTCTGCAGCTTCTGATTTGGGTTTATTTTTTTCCTTCTCTAGGAAGTAAAATGAAATTTCTTCAGAAGAAGTGAGAGCTGAGGCCTGAACCCTGCTGCGCGGGGCCAAGCTCGGCCACTGCAGCCAGGCTGGATCGTGCCCCGGGGGCATGGTGCAAGGCCAGGGGTGCCCAGGACTGGGCGGACGGGCCGCCGCGCTCCCTGCAACCAAGGGACCTGCACAAGGCGGACATGCGGGCGTGGAGTCGCACTGCCTTTCCCGTGGGCTGGATGCCTGGCGCACGTGCCGGTGCAGGATGGACACGTGTGTGCATACATGTATATGGATGCGCACACACATACACACACTTACGTGCAAGCGCTGTTCGGACTTTCGTTAAAATTATTTCAACCCGTCTCACGACTCCGCCCCTCTCTGCACGGCCGCGGGGGCGGGGCGCAGGCCGCGGACCGCGCAGGTGCAGCAAAGGACGCGGACGGTGGCACGAGGGGGCGCGGTGCACGCGCAGAGGCAGGCGTTTGGGTCACGGCGCAGGCGCAGCGGCAGGGCGGGGTCACGGCGCAGGCGCAGTGGGCGGCTGGGCGGAGCGGAGCCATGTCGGGGCCGGGGCTGGTGGCCGGGGAGGTGGCGGTGGACGCGCTGCCCTACTTCGACCAGGGGTACGAGGCGCCGGGCGTGCGGGAGGCGGTGAGTACAGGGGCGGCATGGTCGCGGGCGGGTGGAGAGCCGAGGCTGGGGCGGCGCGGCGCTGACCGGGTGCCCGCGCCCGCTGCAGGCCGCGGCGCTGGTGGAGGAGGAGACGCGGCGCTACCGGCCCACCAAGAACTACCTCAGCTACTTGTCCGCGCCCGACTACAGCGCCTTCGAGGTGAGCCGCTCCCCCTTCCCCGGCCCCCACCTTTCTCCTCCCCCTGCCCCGCCGTGACCGTGTGTCCCTCCCGCAGACGGAGATCATGCGCAACGAGTTCGAGCGCCTGGCGGCGCGGCAGCCCCTCGAGCTGCTCAGCATGAAGCGGTGAGTGCAGCTGCCCGGCCGGGGCGGGCGGGGAGTGTCAGGGTGGCCGAGGCTGGAGCTGGGAGTCAGGAGTTGTGCTGTCTCTCCAGGTACGAGTTGCCGGCCCCGTCCTCAGGCCAGAAAAACGACATCACGGCCTGGCAGGAGTGTGTCAACAACTCGATGGCTCAGCTGGAGCACCAGGCTGTCCGCATCGAGAACCTGGAGCTGATGTCTCAGCACGGCTGCAACGCGTGGAAGGTGTACAATGAGTACGTGGGCCTTTCCTACAATGAACCCAGTTTACAGCTCCCCCGGCTTTTGTGTAGGCTTCTTCACCAGAATAATGGCAACTTCCTAGCAGTCGTTTGAACGCGTACCTCAGACGCGCTGTACGGCCAGAGCAGCATGGCGTGGGTGGGCGAAGGAAACCTGTTTGACCTTGTTTGCTGACACCGTAGCAGTGCTTGCCTGGGTCTATCAACTAGATCCTCTCCTTGCGTCTCTGCGTCACCCGGTGGAGTGGCACACTCGTGCCTCTGACGCTTCTTCGCATGTTCCAGCACTGCCCACCTTTGCCAGGGGCGGTTCTGCGTGGGGAGCCTGACTCAAAGAAATCAGCTCTCAGTGCGCGTTCCTCTTAGCAAGGTCCCCAAATCTAGGAGAACGGTAACTCCACTGAAGACGGCCTTTACGCCAGGGAAATCCAAATCCCTCCTATCTTGAGCAGTTATCAAGGGAACCAGCGAAAATGGCTTCCCTCGGAGATTCGCCAGCTGTGATCTGTGGAGCCATTCCTGGTAGTTAGCAGAATGTGGGATATGCTTAGAATTCAAGTAACAATGAAGTTGGAGGGATTCCCAATACTTGTGAGCCTGTATATTAAGACTGAAACAAATTCATATGCTTGAGGCTTGAAACAAAACTTGGCAGTATAACTTGGGAGCCCATCAGTTGAAAATGTCAGGGGGGAAGAGAAACCCTGGGGTGTAAATTGATTGCACAGCATCTTTGAGCTGCCGGTCTGATGGGATGGTGGAAGTACTAATGCAATCCTAAGAGGAAATGTGAGAGGCGTTTCCAGATGGAGTTTGATCAAGTGATTATGTGATAGGGTTTTGCCCAATAGCAGGGGACTAAAATTGATGATCTTGGAGTCCGTTTCTGTTCTGTTTGTCTGAATCATGCAGACTACTGCGAGATGGTTGCATGAGATGTGCACGCATGTTCCAGGTGAGGTCTGCAAATATTGGACACCCTGGCCTATGTGGGTACCGTGATGAGCAGTTTGCTTGCTTCACTTTCAAGCAGTTTTACTCGGCCTTTTTCCCCAGTGGGCCAGATGGGCGGTACCCGGTGCTACTGCGGGCTGGATCTCGTGCCCCACCTGGCAGGAGTGGCCTGGCCCAAATAAAGCTGTGCAGCAAGAAGGGGGCATGGGAATTTGGCAGCAGGAGAGGGGTGCTGGTATTAATGGCCACTATTCCCCAGCTGCCAAATTTCCTGACCTGTGGGAAGCTCTGCAGGCCAGATGCTCTGTGGGCCGGAAGGTGAGCACCCCTGGTCTAGAGTAGTGAAAGGGAGACAATTGCTAGCACCTGTACTTCTGAGCTAATGGCGTTCCTAACGTTGTTTTAAATGCTTTTCATTTTGCTATTAGACATCTAGTTCATATGATAGAACAAGCCCAGAAAGAACTGCAGAAACTGAGGTAAGTACAGCTATTTCCCATTCTCATTCTAAATCTTGGACGAAATTTTAATATAGCCTTCATCCTTAGGCTGTTGCGATGGCTGTAGAGATGAGGACCTAGTCTTGTCCTGAAACTAAGTGTTTGAATTAGTCCTTCTTGAAGAAAAGCTAAACTTGGTTGCTTGTGGAGATGAACTTGCACTGGTGGAATTTTTTTTCCCCAGACTCCAATTTTCTTGACAAATCATACATGGATGTGTGATGGCTTCCATGGGGTATGATCTCTAGTCATGCTGATTGGAGCTATAGCATTGTAGATAGCTAGATTGGTCACTAAGAGTATGTAAGGCACAAGGATATCTGTTGGCATTTGATTGATCACATTAGCAATCCAGCTAAAATGCCTTTGACAGACAACAACAGTTAGACAGTTGCGTAACTATACTGTAAAAAATATAACGTTCCAGGTAGTGTCTGCGTGCGTTCCAGAGTATTTTGTATTTGTGCTTTAGAACGTCTCTGTAGCCTGCATGAGGATGGAGCAGCTTAGCGCTCTTGGCCATCTTTGCTTTTGCCCTGCATGAGCAGTAGCCGGATGTTTCATTTTACAGACTTTTATGCACGCGTTTTCCTTATTTTTCAGGTTTAGCATGTGTGCAAGTCTATACTGGGCCGTGTGCTTCATTGCCTGGTGCTCTGCATCTGATTTACTTGGAATCCTTTCCCATGAGCAGTATGAGGGTGGTGGGCTGCATTCCAAGTACAGCAGCTGCTTCTACTTTCAAGGAAGCAGACAAGGCAAATGCAGTTGTGTGGTTAAAGAACCTGTAATGTTTTCTCATAGGAAAAACATTCAAGATCTCAACTGGCAGCGTAAAAACATGCAACTTACAGCTGGGTCTAAGCTACGAGAGATGGAGTCAACGTGAGTATTCAGCCGCCCCCTCCCCCCCCCCCCCCCAAAAAAAAAAACAAAAAACAAAAGTATATTCTTCATGGCTTAAGGTGCTTTTACAGTATTGTCGTCACCATGCAAATGTGTTATAAGCAGGGACTGAAGCGCCCAGAATAGCTGTTGGGGTAATGCAAGGGTGGGTGAATGAAGCTGTGAGCAAAGCTGTGGGAAGGAGAAGGGCATATCAGCAATTCTGAAATGGCCGACAAATTTAAATTTATTCTCGTACCTTGTCATCCAAGATGACAGCGGAATTTTTATTTTTTTTTTTGGTGTTTGGAGGAGATCGATCCACTTCTGTGCTGTGCAAAACCTGACATGTGGTTTAAAGGAGGTAGAGACAGAATTTTCCTTAATTCTGTTTAGTGCTGGACAGCCTTGTTAAACACTGGGGAACTGTCTGATTTAAGACTGCTCGGAACAGTAATTCTTATCATTAAACAGCTGAATCTTTTAGAATAGTCAGAAACAGCATTCAAGCATTTTTGTATCTTTTGTTTTCAGGTGGGTGTCTCTGGTTAGTAAAAACTATGAGATTGAGAGAACTATTGTGCAGCTTGAAAATGAAATCTCACAGATTAAGCAGCAGCATGGGGAAGCAAACAAGGAGAATATCCAGCAAGACTTTTGAAGGTCTGGCACTGCCGTTGCAGTGCAGCACATCTACCGCTGTTCCTGGAGAAGCTGCATGCCCTTGGGCTCCTATAGTTAGGGGTATGTAGTGAAACAGGAAGACATGGACTGTGCTCAGGTTGTTTTTATTTTAAGTCTAGCAGGAGGTGGAACAGGTTCAGGGAAAATTCTGCTGCATAGACTGATGGTGCGATTAAGTGTAATTTAAAGTGTCTGAATTTCACATGTACGTTAGTTCTTGGACTGAACATGTTTGAATCATTTGTATGTTTTTATTCCTCAAATAAATGTTTTGTTTTCTTCCAGTTTATTGGGTGTGCGCTACTGTAAAAATCTGAGCCTTTTTGCATACTAAACCTCACCGGTAAGGCTTGAGCACGTTAACTGCTCTTAGGCACTAGAGGGCATGAGAGTATTGAAGTCTGTCAGTGGCACAAGTTCTTTCTTGGCATAGAGTTGTGAAACCTACAGAGGGAATTCTTTGCTGTGATGACAATCGCTGTCCTGATTTCACGAGCTTTTCCTGATCTCCGGACCAGTTGCTGTTTGCATGCTCTGACTCGATAATGGCAACCCCTGGACCTGCTAGGCAATCATCTCACTTGTTCTCTCATATATGCCTTTTAATCCTTGCTAAAATCTAGACAGCATCTGGCCCTAGTGCTGTATAAAAGTTAAGGGCAAAATCCAGATCCATTCCCCCTCATCAAATGATCTTAAAAGCTGTGCTGGGCATATGTTACAGGAAAAAAAAGTCCCCCCTACCCTGCAAGGCTGTGTTTCAAGAACAAGTATTAGATACAAATCAGGCTTGCAACTAGAACAGGAGCTTATACGTCATGTAGGGGAAGGAACGTTCATCCCGGTTCTGTAGCCACTACACACCGAGCGATGCCAATCAGAGTTTTTCTTAGTCCGTTTTGCTCTAGCACAGCAGTGACCACAGCTTAAACAGAGGTAAGCGCCTGTAAGTGTGGTAGCTGTAGTGCGTGCAGTGGAGGACACCGGCTGCTGGGGATGAAGGTGCGAAACATCACTGCGCTGCCTGCAGGAAACTCCCACGGTCCCGCTGGGGCTGCCGCGCTGCTGGCTCTGCTCCTTGCTGGCAGCCCTCGGTCCGGGGCCCGGTCAGTACCGTCCCCACCGCGCCGGTCGCTTCCCGAGCAGTGGGGTCGGGGAAGCGCAGGCCGGTGCAGCCGCGCCCGCTTCGCCGGCCCGTGGGGGTACTGGTCCTGCCGCTGGCACGTGGGGCCCGGGCGAGGGGGTCGCTTCCCGCGCATGCGCGGCCCCGCCCCGACCGCGGCGGGCGCGGTGACGTGTGCGCGCTGACGTGCGGGCGCGGAGCGGAGCGGCAGGCGGGTTCAAAGGAGGAAACATGGCGGAAAACAAAGGAGGCGGCGGCGCGGACGGGCCCGCGGAGGAGGCGGCGGCGGCGGCGGCGGGCGGTGGCGGAGGGGCCGGCCCAGAGCCCGCGCCTGCTGCGTCCCCGGCCCCGCCCAGCGCCGCCCCTGGCCCCGGCCCCGTCGTCGCCGACGAGCGCCGCAGCCCCGAGCGCGGCCCCGGCGAGGCCGAGGCGGAGGCCGCGCCCGGCCCCGCGCCCCCCGCCCCCTCCGCCGCCGCGGCCGGCCCCAGCCCCGTGCCCCCGCTGACGCCGGCGGCGGGTGGCGCGGGCGCGGGGCCGGGGGCCGCGGGCGCGCTGTCGCTGCTGGACACCTGCGCCGTGTGCGCGCAGAGCCTGCAGAGCCGGCGCGAGGCCGAGCCCAAGCTGCTGCCCTGCCTGCACTCCTTCTGCCGCCGCTGCCTGCCCGCGCCCGAGCGGCAGCTCAGCGTGCCCCTGCCCGGCGGCGCCAACGGCGACGTGCAGCAAGGTGAGCCCGCTGGCACGGCTGCGCCCCGCGTGCAACGCGCGCGCGTGTGCCGCTGCTCCTTCCAGCCCGCGGGGCGCCCCGGGCCGCCGGTGTGTGGCGGCAGAGCTGCGCCGCGGCCCCTGCGATCCTCTCTTCCTCCCTCCCTCTTCCCGGCCCCTCCCCTGTCGGTCCTCCCTGCGCTGACGCTGCCCGCGCCCCTGCCCCTGCTCCTGCCCGGGACAGCTGAGTGGCGGGGATGCAGCCTCCGGGCAGCCGGACCAGCTGTTGCTGTGGTGGCGGCAGTTGACGTGACCCCTGGGGCTCCCGGGGCACAGGGGCTTCGTGGTGCTTCGGCTGCGGGGGTCTGCCTGCCCGCACACCCCGTAGCGCTGTGCTTTTTACACAGGAGCGTATGTGCGCAGCCCTGCTTGCTTGGCAGTGTGTTCAGCAGCTCCCCGTTGCTGCCCAAGCGTCCAAGGACTCGCCTTTTCTTTCCGTCCTGAGTGGCTGGCGAGAGCAGGCCTCCCATCCCCACCAGGGCAGCAGACCCATTTCCTTTCAGGGAACCCTGCGGGTTTGTGGGATTCTCCTTTGCAAAGCTGTAAAGTCCAGTCACGGTGCTGGTTAGACTGGGATTTGCTAGCAGAGAGCAGCCCCTCGAGAGAACGATGCAGGTAAAGCCCTGAGACCTTGCAGCGAGGCCATGGGGAGAGGACCCAGGGCTTGGGTCATCCCACAGCCAGACTCGGGTTTGTCACGATCGTACCAAAATGGAGCATGTTCTCGGTATACATGGGGACACTCCCGCACTGCCTGGCAGCCGCAGTGCCGTCTCAGACGGGGATGCTCGCTTGTTCCTGTCATGCCTTCGCTTAAAGAAAAAAATAGGAAATTAGTGAAATTAATAGTTGTTGTTTTTGTCTTTTTCTGAAATTTTGTCCTGCGTCCCTTGCTAGGCTGTTTATCTCAGTTTTCACTCTTTACTGCCTTAAAGTAGTGATTTTCAGCCAGGGGTCCAGGGCACCCTGGAGTGACACCAGACCCTTTGAAGGGTGCTGTGAGGTGTGAAGAGAGAAGCCAGGTATGAGGAGATAAGCATAAACTAAGTAGATAAACACAGGCTCCGGTGTGTCCCTGCCTAGATAATTCTACGCCCCCCACCCCGCCCCGCCCCACCCAGCCCTTCTGGAAAGAGGTGGGCATTGTAATTTATAAACTAGCTTTTGAAATTGGGTGTTGCTCAATTTGCAGATGTTGTGGAGGGGTCTCGAATCCAAAAAAGGGAAAGAGCCAACCACTGCCTCAAAGCAATGCAACATAACCAGTAATCATTTCACAAGCTGGCTCAGGGGCAGCTGGGGAGGACAGTCAGCTTTGCCCTATTCTGGAATCGAGACAAGTGAAGGCGGTTAGTCCATGTTCCCCTGGGAATGACCAGCGTGAGGGACTTCCACTCCTTTCCCAGATGTCGAAACTGTGACCCAGACTTTCTTTTTCTGCTCTACTAGCCCACCTCCTTTTCCTTCAGGCACTTTGTGCTGCTGACTGTAGTACTGTGCTGTTTAATGAATTTCACACGCTGCGTTGATGATGAATTCTTACTGAATGTTATGTTACCAAAGCAAGCACAACAATGAATGGGAAGGATGCTTTTTTTGTTAACTTAGTACAACGGTGCAATATAACAGTGAATCTGTGGAGCTTCATGTTGGGTCACAGATGAGGTCTCATCTTTGCTGTTCTTGCTGTCCAGCTACACGGTTTGCCTCAGGTGACTGATCACCTGCACTGCTGTTTGCACCCCGCAAGTGGTCTAGTTTAAATCAGTGGTGTCAAACTCACCTTGCTTCCTGGGCTGGCTCCAGACCCTGGAGCTTCTTCCAAGCCAGATCCAGCTTGAGTCACGTAGCGGCAGGAACTCTGGTTCTGGCGTGGGGGTTACAGTGGCACTGGCTCCAGCATGGCATAGCCACGGGACCAGTGTCTGAGGCGCTGGGGCTGCAGCAGCAGTGACGGGCAAAGTTAGCTGGGCTGTATCATCCCTGGCTTGCACTGCTGTGGCCAATCACCACGTGCACCAGGGTCCAAGGTCCCTGGATTCTGTGGCAGGCCATGCCTCTTGCCCTACAACTTTTGGTGGCCTACCAATAGCCCAGCAGGGGCTCTGTGGAATGGATCTGGCCCACGGGCTGTGCATTTGACACCTGTGTTTTAAGTGGGGAAAAAGAAAAGGGCACGTTTTAGCTGAAAGCTCAGCATGTCAGAAAGCCAGGAATCTTCCTTCCTTCCCTGAGCGGATAGGTTGTTTTGAGGCTTTCACAGTGTTTCACTGAGGTATTTACAATCTCTCTTAAGAAGATTATCCCCGTAGGGAGAATGTACCATTCTCCCAGTCCCTTCTAAACGTCACAAAGGGGCAGGCCTTCATTAAACTCCTGAAATCCGCAACAAGCTGTGAGTGTGAGCTTTCAGAAAGTTCCAGGGAAATGTAGGGTTAAAATGTGTGTGCATATGGAGATGTTTTTTGTGAATTCTGCAATATGCAACCTGGTGAACTGTGGATGTTCTGAGTAATCTTGTGTTTATGTTGCCTCTTGTGTGCATTCAGTTTCCACCGTAATGTGGGCATTTTGCATTTAGGACAGTCAGACCATAGTTGTGGACATCTTATGAATGTGTTGAGAACTTGAATTCTTTTTTTGGTTAAAAGGGGGAAACAAAACTTTCTTGTTGATTGATTTTTATTTTACTTTTTTTATGTAGGAGATTTGGTACTCGGGCACGTCGAGTATCAAATAAGCTACATTTAGTGAGCTTATTTGTAAACAGTGTCAATCAATTAAAGGCGAGTAAAGATAAACAGTAACAAGTATATTTTTAAAAATAGGCTACTAAAACTACAGAAATGGCTATTAACTTGAGCTTGAATTCTGATCATTCATATTTTGTGCGACTCAGAGACTGAAATGGTCTCACGTCTTTGCTCTAGCCCAAAGAGGTACGCAGTAGGTTGAAGTCTAGTGAAGGTTTATCTCTATAAATGTGTCCAGGAGGTTTTTTTTTTCTTTCCTATTTTGTATGTCTTAAATAATGGAATCTAGATTTCTGCATCTGAACTAATAGGCGCCTACTCTTTGTTACTTACTTACTTATTGTCTAGCTTCAGTGTTATAAAGATCACCTAAGATTGCTGTATGTTACAGGGTGCTATCTGCTTACTGAAGAGTGTTTCCTGAAGGCTGTCCACCCTTGCATTCATCATTCTGCAGGTGAATCTCTGCCTTTCAGGATTGCATATCATCCTGTTGGCAACTTGAGGTTTGTTTACCTGGACAGATGCAATCAGAAAGGTGCTCTGGAGCAGAACTGGGAACTTCTTTACATATGTTATATTTTGGTTGCTTTCACAGCAACAGACCCTCTTTTAGTGACATGTCAGTTTGACTATTTAATACCTGAAATTGGTGTGTCTAGCCAGATACACATGTCTGAGCCCTTACGTCGGTGAAGAAGAATGGTATTTTGTGTGTGTAATATCTACTCTCATGCGTTTTGGCTTTCTCGGCTAATATATTAAATTTGGCAAAGGCCTCATTCCTCAAAGGAATACACTCATGCCAAGTTTCAACTTCAAAACGGAAGTTTGAGTTACTAGATTGCATGAGTGTTTGAAAATATTTCCTGAAGTGCAGAACAGTCTTTGCATTAAAAAATGCAGACCTCTGGGATTTTTTTTTGAGATTCTTCAAAATATACTTACCTTTGAGTTGAGGACCAGCACAAGAAACTTGCATTCCAAAAGATGCGTTTGTTTGAAGAGAGGCTTAAAATTGAAGTGCTCTTTCAAGCATGATGCTTGCTTCATGGTAAGTGGTTCACAGCAGTGGTTTTGATGGATGTTTTGATATAAGTCTGTAGAAGCTTAGGGTGATGTGCTAATTCATGCCATGTCTTGTATGAATGAAGGAAGAACCAAGCCGCTATAAGGCATATGTTGTTGGGGTTGATGTTAAATCAGTCCATTTTCAGAAATGGTCTTTACCAAAACGTATGTGGTTGTATTCGTCTCTCTCACTTCCCTGTTTGTACCCTGTTTTTCCTTAGTGGCACAGGAAACAAGGAAGGAGATGTTTGTTGTTTTAACTTCAGAATTGTTTGGTGTGATGGGCTAATAAAAGAGTCATGTGTAGGTGATACAGAGGAAGAAGTTTGCTTACCGTATGTAAATAAACTAAGTTTCCATGGTTCAGGGTCTGGGCTGGTTACTTCTTAGGGGAGATCTGCAAAAGCAAGCAAACAAAACCTCAGCCTGGAGTGCTGCAGCAAGTAGCTCTGGGGATGGCACAGGTAGGAGTTTTCCTTTGAGTTCAAGAAACAAGCATGCTTGTAAAGGGCGCATGTTTGGCTGAAGAATGGGGTCTTCCTGCAGATTCATAGAAGAGGGCCCTGATCCCTTGTGATAAAGATGATGCCACTCCTTATGAAGAGTAGGAAGGGTTAGCCCTTCAACTCCCACCTAAAGTTGAACTTGGGACATAACCTTACTTGGTTCCCTTTCATTGTCAAATGGAGAAGTTCTTCTTCCCTTATGGACAAACTATCCTGTAATATTGCTAGTGTAGTGGCTGCATTTTAGTTGACTAGTAAGCGATCAGTGAGGGTTGTATTTATACGTGTACAAGTCGCACGTATTTAAACTGTGCACATGCAGTTGTGGCTTATGCTTCAGAGGCTTGGTGAGTGTGCAGTAGAAAGCAAAGGACACTGATAGCACATCAGCATGCTAGACCTGCCTTGTTCCCTGTGAGTTTGTTTGTTCACTTTAGCAGTTGTTTTGAGTACGTGCTGCAGCCGCCTTCTTGCACTTCTCCCATATCCCACAAAAATTACCTCAAGGCGTGATTTTATAGAGTGGCTGAATGACCAGAATGCAGTACTGCTGGTGTGTAATAAAACTTCTCACACTGCACCTTTTCCTTCATCCAGATAGGACTGCTTATCTGAAAATTAAACATTTTTTTCCATCTGAGACGTTTCATTTAGTCAGAAGGTGAAGGAATAACTTCTAGTCTCTAAAATGTGCGTTTATTTAGATAGCTGAAAATGTCCTCGCTTCCCACCCTGAAGTTCTAAGTAGATAATTTGGTGTGATATATGGAGGCTTAAATCCCATCCCTTTGCCCCCCCACCCCTTTGTATATGTGTGTTGTATCTATGTATGTATATAGACAACTTGCTAAAAGCATAGTGACAGTTCTTCAGAAAGTGACATGCATCCCCTTCATCCATCCTGCAGTAGATTCTGCTTTGCATAATTTTAGCAAGCCAAAGAGAGCACTGAAATAGAATGTTTGAATCCCCACTACTCTTATTAAAGCAGCTCTGTGTTTTCACGGCCTTTGGGCACCTGTACGCATGCAAATGCTCCGGACTGGGGTTACTCTGGAGTAAACCCACCCCAGGCAGGCATCTACATGTGCAGGGAAGCGGAAGCAGATTTGCTGCTCGTGGCAGCAGTCTGCTTCTGCAGCAGCCTCCTGCAGCAGCCAGGGGAGCTCTAGGCTCCCCGTGTCCTTGCCCAGGGGCTTGGTGCTGGGAGCATGGGTCCAGGAGACAGCTGTCCCCTGCCCCTGGGAGCTGCCTGCTGCCAGGGTGAGCTCTGCCACCGCGGGGACAGTGTCCCCCTGCCCTCACTCCACAATCAAAATTGTAGAGCTGGGAGAGTCTTATCTGCCAGCTCTAGCTCCGTGGTCATGGGGCCTGGGCTTGGGAGTTCTCATCTCCCAGCCTGGGCCCTGCACCTGCGGAGTTAGGGCTGGCAGATAAGAATCTCCCAGCCCCTAATCATAATGGTGAAGCGGCAGCTGGGAGCCCCCTGTTGCAGGGGCAAGGGAACATTGTCCCCTCACGGGCTCTGGTGATGGAGCCCACCCTGTCAGCAATCTACATGTGCACTACTGCGCAGGAAATAATCGTGAGTAAATTTGCTACGTGCTTCCTGCACAGTAATTTGATCTAATCTCAAGTAAAGCATCTCATGTAGACATACCCCCTTCAGTACTAAATATTTGTTAGAGATGCTCTTATTCTCTGTTTTTATTGGGGGATACAAATGGGTCTGAGAGGTTTTTTTTTAAGGCTAGTGAAGCTAGCTGTCCTATTTAAAAAAAAAAAAAAAAAAAATTCTTATGTACTCTGCTGTGTATGGACAACTGGACTTCTGTGTAATTCACGCTAATGACAGCTCCTCATTAAATGCTGGGGAAAAGCCAAAAAAGGAAATGTAATTAAAAATACATTTTGCCCTTTAGAAAATTCCATGAGAGGATCTCAGAAGTCAAGGATTTTTGTGTCTGAATGCTTATGTGAAGCAAGTAGTATTTCCATTTTACGCGCGGGGAAAGTGGACTATATAGGGTAGGTGCCTTATGTTCCAGGAAGTCTGTCGGGTGGCTGGGAATGGAACTGTTTTGTTCAATGTCTTCATCAACAACGTGAAAGATGGGATGCAGTGCACCCTCAGCAAGTCTGCAGCTGACACCAAGCAGTGCAGAGCAGTACATACACTAGAGGGTAGGGCTAGGATTCAGGGTGACCTAGACAATTGGAGGATTGGGCCAAAAGCAATCTCATGAGGTTCAACGAGACAAGTGCAAAGTCCTGCACTTAGAAGGGAACGATCCCGTGTACCAGTACAGGGTGGGGACCGATGGGCTGGGCAGCAACTGCAGAAGAGGACCTTGGGGTGACAGTGGGCAAGAAGCTAAACAGGAGCCAGCAGTGCGCCCTTGTTGCCAAGAAGACTACCGGCATCCTGGGCTGCGTTGGTAGGTGTGTTGCCGGTAGGTCCAGCGCAGTGATACTTCCCTCTATTCAGCACTGAGGAGGCCACATCTGGAGTCGTGGCCCCCTCCAGCCCCCATTTTCTCTGATTCTATCAGCTCAAAAGTTTTCTGGTTCTAAGTTCTGTGCCTCAACTGTAAGACTGACTTCTTGCCTAAAAGATGTGATTTAATAGAGGATGATCACTATTTTAAAGTAGCATGAAACCAGCCTTGGTATTTTGGAAAAGCTTTTTTTGTAATAAAAATTCCAGATAGAGAAAAGGATGTAAAACCCCATGTTGTATCTGATCTTAGTTCCTCTGAACACTCACCTCCCATTCCTAATTTTGCTGTGGCTTGGGATGGTCTAGATGCTCTTACCATAACTTGTTTTTCTTGTGCCATCCAGAAAGAAGCTTTTTAAATATTTTTTGTGGTTTTAACTTTGGAAGTTTTTGAAGCACGCATTGATCTTAATTTGCTTCAAGAGAACAGTATGGCAGTGCGTCTATAATCATACAATATGTTACCTGATGAAGTGGTAGTGTGCTAGAGTTCTTCTTAATTTATATTCACAGAGGAAGCATGCGGTCAGTCCTATGTAAAAGTAGGGCAGTCTTTTAAACTTCATTGTAACTTAGATTTTTGGGGTTGGGAAACATTTTTCTTCCTCTGGCTTCATGAGGGAAATACTACACCCCGTCCTAAAATGTACGTCACACTTTTACCAGAAAATTAACTTTGGTTGCATGTTAAGTTGTGATGCAAGTATTTCTTTCTTCCTATAAAATAACACTACTTTGACTGTTTTCTCATTAAGGAACTTTTTCTTTGGGAGAAGATAACTTGGTTTCTCAGGAGCTCAGATACTGAGTTATACTGATGCATCTTTGGGCTAGCAGAGTTGGGGACACAAGATGAAGTATTGTGTGTAATGTTACTTACAGTATTTGAAAGCTAAGACTGAAAATGAAATAACAGGCAAGCTGAGAAGTCAAGGGTTTTTTAAAGAGATTGTAATCCACTAAATATAATCTTGTGCTGCCTGTACTGAATATACACAGTTTTGTAGATGTAGTGCTTCAAAGAACGTCCTGATATACCTTGTCTTCGTGACTTTGGTGCACACACTTTGCTTCTCGTCATCTGAAATAGTTACTTGTTTTGTGTATTTTATTCGTGGGCAAGTTTTTTGCCCCATCTTTTAAAGGGCCTTTTTTTTCATAGATTTTTTTCATAGACATTAGGGCTGGAAGGGACCTCGGGAGATCATCGAGTCCAGCCCCCTGCCCAAAGGGCAGGAAGTCAGCTGGGGTCATAGGATCCCAGCAAGATAAGCATCCAGTTTACTCTTGAAGGTGTTCAGTGTAGGTACTTGAACCACCTCCGCTGGCAGACTGCTCCAGACCTTGGGGGCTCGGACAGTGAAGCAATTCTTCCTTATGTCCAGCCTGAAACGGTCTCGCAGGAGTTTGTGACCGTTCGACCTCGTCATCCCTTGGGGCGCTCTGGTGAACAGACGTTCCCCCAGATCCTGGTGGTCACCCCAGATAAACTTATAGGTGGCCATCAGATCACCCGTGAGCCTGCACTTTTCCAGGCTAAAGAGTCCCATGGCTCTCAGCCTGTCATCGTAAGATCTGTTTTCCTGACCTCTGATCATGTGCGTGGCCTTGACTTTCTACTGCTACTATGTCATGTGAACATGCACTTCAGATGGGAACCCAAGCAGTACTTGAATACTTTGCCTGGAAACCCCCCCTGCTTCCCTGTACTACTGTGGAGTTGTAGTCTCCTCCTTGAGTCTCTGGTAAAGAAACCAGAGGAAAGATACAGTGGTACCAACAGTTTCTCTGTCCCTCTCAACTATACATTTGGTTCAGTAAAAGATATCGCCCACAAACCAATGGCTACATCATCACCCATCTCTTCTAAGGCAGTTCAGTGTTCTGGATGCCCGTTGCTGCTTTGTCTTCCCATTCTTTTGCATGGTAAGAACAGGATGTAGGGTAGGGCTCTGGAACGGGATTTCAGAGAGGTTGCTGACATTTCAGGAGTGAGGCTCAATTCCCCCCTCCACACGCACGCACTTTGTCATTTGCCTTGTGACTTAGCATACGAGAGCTGCTGTAGTAATAAGGACAGGTTTTTGCTGTGATGTTTCACTTTGTCACAAGGCTCGTGCACCACTTAACATGCTTTAGCTATAGCTGGTCGGTGAAACTGCTTTGCTTTGCATATCTAGAGCATTGGTTTATTACAGCATCTCTCCTGGAATTATCACTTGTTTGTCCATAGCTAACTGAGCTTGTGCTTTCATTTGTCAGGACAATCCCAAAGATCTCTTTGCTTGGGAGACTCCCTGACATAAATGAGCAAGCACTTCTTGTTCACTTGGGCACTGAAATTGTTGATCATTTCTGGAGATAATCACTGTTCCAACATCATTATCCTGAGCATGTGTTGACACTGCAAGGATCTTACTTCCTTCCTCCGTTACCCTGGAGTAAGGGCAGCTGCTTGTGTTTCAAGTATTCTGGGAAGGCTGTTATTAATTCTGAAGCTTGTCTATGGGGCACATTTTTAAAACGGAGTAGTTTAACCTTTCTGAGGATCTTCATGTAGACAAGAGCCTAGCCTTATTTGAAAGCTCCTCCCTTCAAAAGGGATTTCCTTGCCAATTTTAAGATTGGATGACGTAGGTTTTAACGTGGTATGTAAACGTCTTGTCAGTGATTCCTAGTGGGTTTTTTTTCCAATTTCCAACACACGCGTATCATAACTCTCTTAAGTATGGTTGATATTGTCTGTACCCGGTTCATTTCTTTGCAGGTACCTTTACAGCTCATTCAGAATTTAGCCATAATTCAGTAAACCCCAGCGGCACTGAGCCATATTTTGGAAGAATTGATGACTAGAGCATAAGCCGGTATTTTCTAATTATAGAATTGTGTAGTTCTTTGAGGTTGTACCCATGTTCCAAATATTCCCTGCAAGAGGGGATGGATGTGCAGCTGATAATTAGTGACTTTAGACCTGCATGTTTGTTGTAGTCTTATCCTTCCTTCCAAACCATCCTCTTTGAGCATGCTTCAAAACTCTGAGCATTTCACTACAGTTATATCCCTTATTCAACCACCTTTCTATGGAGTACTTCATGGTAGTTAGCCTCCAGGTTTTTAAAGGCAGGGAACGTTATCATGCCTTAGCAAGGTGTATGGAAACAAACTGAGTAGTGTGACACCAGTTTCTTTGAGGTACATGACCCATTAGTTTAAATGTAATATCTTCCAAAAACTTTTCCTTCCATGGTTTGAGCTCTTGATGAGTTTCACAGAGGCAGTTACTTAACTGATCTCCATTGAAAAGTCAAGGTAATCTTTTCCTGTAGGCTAGTTCTGCTCATCTTCAGGATGCCTAACAGAGCAGACTTAAAAGTCAAAAAGTCATTTGAAAGTCCTTCCATCTGTCAGCTTACCTTGAGTTTTTTCCCCTTCTCTGGTGCATTTGGTACCATTCATACTTCTTCACAGACAGTATGGCAAGACTACTTCACTGATAATGCAGATTGATTTCATGTGAAGTCTTTCACCGACTTCTGAATAACATGTTGCACTCCAGTTCATAAAACTTGGGATTTGTCCACTGGAGGGGGAAGGCCTCTTTATCAGTTTGCCCCTTTCCAAAAGCTTTGGCTGAAATCCTGTCGTGCCTGGACCTGTGCAGGTTTGTAAGGATGATGGTGTTAATCTTAGTTTGGTTTTCAACTACCTGATCAAATTAATCAGCTTGAAGATGGTTTTATAAATGTATTCTGATTATTGTATTTTCCTCTTAACCTTTATGATTCTGGCATATTGATTTTCATCATATCCACCCTCCCCCCTCCCCCCCCCCAAACCCCCCCCCCCTAAAGATAGGTGCAATTTTTTGTGTTGCAGTTGGCGTGATCAGGTGTCCAATATGCCGCCAAGAATGCAGACAAATCGACCTTGTGGACAACTACTTTGTGAAGGACACATCCGAAGCACCGAGTAGCTCTGATGAAAAGTCAGAACAGGTGAGGTTTTTCTCCATTTCTTGCTGAAATTCATGTACTTCTTGGTGCATGTGTTTTGTATGTCGTGGCATCTAAAGAAATAATGCTCTTTTACTGCTTTTTATTTAGATTCAGTGAAGACCTTATGGGGGAAGGGTATCTCTACCTGACTTTTGTTTCTGCTTTTAGGTGTGTACCAGTTGTGAAGATAATTCTAGTGCTGTTGGTTTTTGTGTGGAGTGTGGGGAATGGCTGTGCAAGACATGCATAGAAGCTCATCAGCGAGTAAAATTTACAAAAGATCATATGATCAGAAAGAAAGAGGATGTCTCTTCAGGTAAGCTTGCTGATGTCTCACTTAGCCACCTCTAGCCTAGGAATAAAAACAATAGTCAGTTCTTTTGTGTACGTACGTCATGGGAAGGGTGAGCTGAATGTGCTGATCGGGAGCGTAAGCTTCCCAGAAGGATAGGGACAGATCCAGATCAGTGTAACTGGCGCTGCTTGAAAAGTGGAGGACATTTGTAGATGTGAAACGAGCTTAAAATGGCTTGCTCTGATAATGCTTCGTTAAGTAAAAGGCTTCATGCTGGGAATGTGTAAATACAGAAAATGAAACAGGGCGGGACTGTCACCTTTTAGAGTTTGGTCAAGAGAACATGAGGGGCACCCCTTTAACAAAGGAGTTGATTTGCCTATGCAGTCTGTATCATGCCGGATTTCTGCCATGACAAAGCTTTTAGTGCTGTGGAGTCTGTCCAGCTGGGGTAGAGTGAATAGCCTTCTGATCCGGCCAATGCGTCAGTACAGTTACTAATGAAGTCTCTGTTTTGGTGCTTTTCTGGTTCTCTTTGCCAGTAGGAGCCAAGTAGACATAGAGCCAAGGGCGCTTTCTTTAAGAATGGGTGAGGTCAAACACCAATGTTATTGCATGTGCTGATATACATGTTTAGTTTATAGCCTGTGAGCCAGAACCACAGAGTTAAAGGTTCTTCTCTACAACCCTTTATATGCTGGGGGTTACCTACCAGAGACCTTTATGAAGACTGAAGGTAGCCTGTGGCCCTGGTACAGTAAACTAAAGGATGTCACTGTGGCATCAGTACCATTAAACAGAGGTAGAATTTGTGGTACACTTCTAGGACCATCGCAGTTTGTTCTTTACTACCTGCACTTTCAGTTAGTACAGTTGTGCTAAATTACATGCATGAACGATATAAAATTGCATATTTAAATTGGAAGTGTCAGTCTCTTAAATTATCGTTCTGCTTCAGAGTGCACAACTTACTGGAATAAAATAGGGACAATCCCACTCTTCTTAGTGCTGTCCCCAGGGTGCGCCTCACAGCTCTGCGTTTCATTCGTTCGTTTCCTTGCAAACGAGGGCAAAGAGCTGTCACTTAACAAGTGTTGAGCCTACAGAACAGGGATGTATTGTTGGGCGGTAATTAGGGCAGGACAGACAGATCTAGATATCGTGCTCGGAACACAGTGAGGACGTGTAACTGAACTGCGTGGTTGCCATTTTGACCGTGCTGCAGGAACCTCATGGCTGTGCCAACATTATTAGTGATGACCTACAGCATCTACTAATGCTGAAACTTGTACCTTTGCAAAGACAATTCATTTTTCAGGGAATTTTCATTTCTGCTTCAGATGTTACATGAACTGCTAATTTATAAAACCTTACGTGGGTTTGTGTCCAAAATGCTGCATCCTATTGGAAGTAGCCGAACCTGGTAAAGTCGCAGGCTACCAAAATAGAAAAGATGCAGTTCTTGATGGAACGTGGTATGAAAGTTATGACTGTCAGGATAAGAGAACCATTTCTTCTTTGGTACTTTTGGCAAGAGGTTTCAGGAAAACACCACTTCATATTTAGGACTGGTCTAATATGGTAATCTTTCCTTTAAAAAAGAAAAATGAGGTTGGCATTTATGACATGCAGAGAGCCTAGACCCAGAATTTGCATTCCCTGTAGTATAAATGACATGCAGTTATACTTAGTGATATCTTCAGGTATAGTGAATGATTTGTACTCTTTTACATGCTCAGAGGAAACAATCTGTTGTTTCTCTGGTATTCTGGCCATGTGAAGTAATGCTGTGAAGTCTGTCAAATTCCTTTTAATAGTCTTAATTTGGGTTTCATGAACTGTCTTTCATTGGAGTAACTTGTCTGATATAACAAGCTTCAAAAAGTACTTGACAATGCAGGAAAATGTTCAATCGTTTTTCCCCCTCTTTAATCTGTAGCTGCTTGATCTTCTAAAGACTGCTTCCTTACCTCCAACCCCCTCCATAAGCTTCTTCAAAAGAGATTTGGGTAGTATAGAAACCCAAGGAAATATTTTCCCTTATCCTTCATCTGGTTGGGTGTAAAATTACTGTTAACCAGCCCATGTGGAGTGCAGATGCCTAGACAGTTACTAATACCAAATTCCTTAGTATACACAGTATATACACTGACATGAAATGTATCAGTCGATTGCGACTTACTGCTATTTGTCAGGGTTTTGAAGAGGTCACTTAGAAGACCCCAGGGTGCTTGACAGCGTAAAAGTTTGAGGCACACGTGAACCACCCGCGAGTCTTTAGAACAGAGCAAAGCCGGGTGGCCGTATTGCAGGATCACAGAGGCTTTGGTCAAACATATCTAAGAGAATCCAAAAGGACTGACTTGTGGGTCTTTTGGAAGGGGGGGGGGGGCCCTCTTTTTCTTAAACTATAACAAACCTGGAAATTCTTCATAACCACTGTAAATATTTTAATGAGTGCATATTTACAGTAACTTACACAGCCGAGGCTGAGAATAGGTTTGTAATTGGCTTTGGCAGAGCTCTCAAATCTTACTCATAATGGCAGTTACCAACTTTGCTCTTCAAACTGTCTTAAACTATATTTTAAAATGCAAAAATGGTTTGTTTTTAAAAACAGAGGCCGTGGGAGCATCCGGTCAGCGTCCTGTTTTCTGTCCTGTCCACAAACAAGAACAGTTAAAACTTTTCTGTGAAACATGTGACAGACTGACATGCAGAGACTGTCAGTTATTGGAACACAAAGAACACAGGTACAAATATTAACATGTCTTAACTCCTGTGGTGCCTTTTCTTAGAAAAAGAAGTGAAGTTAATCTCAAGCATTTGTGCCTTGAAAAACCGCTGCATTTATTCTTCATGGGACTGCAGTGCTTGCTTGGACAGGGAAACCCTGCTAGGGGTACTGAAAGTCGTAAGGGTAGCGCACTAGCAGAGCTACGCTGGGCCTCCAGGGATGGATGCAGAGCTGCTAGTCAGGCGTGCTATGAACGGACAGTGCCGGTTACAGTGTTAACCTGCCTGGCATCTGCTAGTGTGGCAACTTTAATCGGGTCACAAATTAAATATTCATAAAATATAATTTGGCACAAGCCTGTATCTTTTAAAGTCAATGTTATTTAAAAAAAAAAAAAAAAGCGGAGTTTATAGTAATGAATCACGGGAGAGGTTGCAATTTTGGTAAAGGCATATTTTAACGTGTATACTGTAACAGTTTTTCAATTTAGGATTAAATTGTGTCAAGGTTTGTGTCATAGATAAATGTATTTTCCCAACACAAAGGGCTAAAGCCCTCCACCTGGTCTTGGTCTGCTGCTTGATTTTTCTAAAACTGGCCTTATTCCCTGTCAAAATGGTAACTGAGAATTCGTTTTCCCCTCTTTGTGTCTGCTGAAGAGCAGGAGAGACTAGTGAGGGTTGTGCAGTGGTACGATAAAGATGTTAATGTGCATACTTGTACGTTTCAAATAATTAGCTATAAAAATAAACTCTATCGTTGGCGTTAGCCAGCCCTTGCCGAACTGCCTGCAGCAGTCAAACTCCAGACAGCACGTATACCCCTGGAAAGCTGCTCTTCAAGTTTTATTTGGAAAGTGCTTTGAAATGGCTAATTTTGGCGGCTTTTCTCATCTGCCCAGTATATTCAGTAACCTTATAGAATAGTACGGCAGTTAAACGCTCTTCACTTCAAATTCTAAATTACTGAGAGTTTGGTAACTTAAGCCACTGAGAGATCTCTGGCCCAGTTTTTTTTTTTTCATGTTGTTGATTGTAAACATCCTCAAAATGCAGTTGTCCAAAATTTTTGCTCTCCGGGATTTGCTGACAAGTGCTTGCTGGGTAGCCTGTCTCGCATCTGCCTGTTGTGCACTTGACACTAACTGATTAACAATCCATAAATAGATGCATCTGGTTCTACAGCATACTCTTCCATAAGACTTCGGATAACTTTCTTTCAGTTACCACTAAATAGAAATTGTCTGTAAAATGTTTCTTCTGTGTGCAGCTGTAAATTGCAGCTGGGTAAGATGGCTGCCTCTTTTATCATTAAGTGATAAAAGTGAAATTAAGGACTTTTAGAGAGGGCAGTAAAAGGTTGAAGCAAAATCATAGCAGGTGAACACAAGAACTAATTTTAATCTTCTACTTATTCCTCACCTGAAAACCTAATCCTCTGTAACGAAGCAGGCCATTGAAATCAGCGTCTGAGTAGCCGTTCTATTTCTAGAGATCTTTAAGGGTGGGAACCAGTGGGCAACCCATTGTCCTGTAGCAATAGACACACATTGAGTTTGCTGGTTTTTAAGTCCTTTGCAGCTGAAATGCTTTGGAAACCCCAGGAAGACTCTCCTTATTCCCGTAACTTTTATTACATGAGTTGGGCCAAAAGTTTCACAATTAGTGACATTTAGCTGGGTCTTTTGTTGTGGCATCTTTGGTATAAATAGACAAAGAACACGTGTGTTTCTGGTTGCTCAAACAGGTCTTTGAGAGCTGTTGCATATTTGTGGGCCATGAATCCAATTAGTTTGTAATAGTTTAGCAGCTGCAAGCTGCTCTCCTGGACCAGGACCCTAGGTTCTTGTAACAGTTCTTGAAATACCCATAGGTAGGGATGATGTTGGTGCTGGTTTTGAGATGCGATACTCTTGTAGCTCAAACCTGTTGCTGGTTTCAAGTGGATAGCAGTTTGCAAAAAAACAAAAGCGACATCTGTCTGGTATAAGTAGCAGTCCCTTGCCAAACTGTTATTGCACAAGCATGATCCAGTTGAAGCAAGATGTTTGCATTACCTTAATTATGGATCCAGGTGTTTCCCAGGATTAATTAGCCAGGTCCTAATTGTTCTTTTAGTTTCCTTATGAAACTTACTCCTTTGTTCAGTGATAACTTTTGAGCAGAACATTAATGCTTCTGATCCGTCTCAAAACTATTTTTCTCCCATTTGCTAAAACTGCCTGACCTGAATAGTGCTGGAACTTTCTGTAGTGAGGGTGGTAAAAAGCATGTTCTGGGGCTCGTGGGTAGGATTCCTTATGCCATTGCTAAGTTACACTTGAGAAGTTTTGAAGTTTACATACAGCAAAGAGAATGATAACCAAGTCATTCCCTTTGTAAGTCTGCAAGCAGAGTTTTGGGTGACATGCTGGAAGGCACGTGACAAAAAAAACAAATCGCAGCTCTTCAGAGTTTTTTAAATCTTCTTTTCTATCCTTAAGTTACTTGTTCTGCTTCTCTTCTGTCCCATCTTGCAGTGCCCTGAATGAGTTAGGAAAACATCCCTCATTTAGGGTAAATGTAGCCAAGGGTGTAGTTTTTATCCCCCCCCCTCCCCCCCTGAGATAATACTGTGGGGAAGCTATTGTAGACGCAGTCTTTTCTGTTGGATTTTTAGCATGTGGGAAATTATGGAGCAAAAGTCTTTCACTTGGGGGAAAAACTGCAGACTTAGCAGCTTTTGACTTAGGCTGCCTTGGTCAAATATGAATAGCAGTCTGAGAAGTGAAATTAATTTTCTTTGTCCTGGGGTGGAATGTCTTCCTTGCATTCAGTATACTTTTGTGTTTTGTGCGCGCAATGCATTTTGTCTATGTCTGTCTTTTAACGACCAGAAGGTAGCCTAATGCATTTTTTTCTTTTTGGATTCTTCAAGGGGTTTTCTTTCTTCAACACTGATGAAAGATAAAATTTTCACTCGCGTTAATTCTGGACTTGTTCTCTTTACCTGCTATCCAATAAGCTGCTATGCTGTGAGCTGTAATAGTTTGTCCTTTCTCCCTGTTCCTACATGATAAACCAAGTTATTTGAACATGTTCACACACATTGATACATGTGGAAGTTTGAATGTTCTTTTTTCAGGAGCGTTACGTAGGCCTTTATCGCACCATTCAGAAGTATTGCAAACTGAACATTTAATAACCACTTTGCAAAATGTCACTCACAAATTGAAAAGTGTTAATTCCGTGCACTGTTCCGTAATAAATGGTGTCCTCTCTTATGGCTTTGAAAGGTATCAGTTTTTGGAAGAAGCATTTCAGAATCAGAAAGGTGCAATTGAGAATCTGCTAGCCAAACTTCTTGAAAAGAAGAATTATGTTAATTTTGCAGCTACTCAAGTCCAGAATAGGTAAGTACGGGCAACAGTTCAGAAGTTAATAAGACGTGTTAATGCAAGTGAACAGGGACCTAGAAAAGTGCTTCAGTTCTACTTTGTGCTCATGTCAGTCGCACTGGGCTTGCATTTGAAATGCTTTACATTCTGCTGCGAGTGGGCCACAGGGCAGTGGGAGACCAGTGGTTCAGAGATGCTGCACCAGTACAATTGGAGTTGTGGCATGATTTCACTACAGAGTAAAATAACCTCCACTGTTGTAGTCTCTGCCAAGTACCAGCCATAGGGTTCAACGCGTCCACTTTTCAGACATCTTTTAGGGCAAAAACGGACTCTTTTGTCCCGGCACAGCTGGTCCAGCTGATCAGCAGAAACAGATGTTGCCTGGGCCATATGCACCCCAACCCATGAAACTTGAGCCTTGGAAAACCCCTGCAAGGGGGTTCCTGGGGTTCTTGTTTGCAAGCGGGGGAACCCCCAGGATGTCTGGGTTTGGCCACACCAGAGTGAAAGACAGGCCCTGGGAATCCCCTGCGGGGAAATTCCTGGAGTGCACAGTAAGCAAACAGACACCCGGTGTCATAAACTGTGACTGCCTTTGGTCAGGCACATTTTGGGGCACTCGGACCATGACAAGGGAGGTCTGGTTGCTCACAGCTGCTGCTGCCATAAAGATGTTTATGGCAGCATGAGGATGATGTCTGTTTGCGCCTGTTGCGCATGCACAGGGAAAGGAGGATGTTCCTAGAAAACTTTCTGTCATTCCGTCACAAGTTCTGCCTCCCAACTCCAACTTCTTTCAAATGGTGAATAGGAAATTTGACTTTCTTTGAGTAAACAATATAATGGGCAGGATTTGAAGATTTAAGCCATTTGAAGTCAATTTCTCACAGTAGAACACATGAAGTAGAGATCAAATAAGAAATTGGAAGCAAAGACACTACTTCACACTAGTTCAAGTGGGGAAAAATTTTAAAAGAAAGCAATTAATGTCCAAAGATGAAAAGAAAACTCCAAACTGTTAGGATCTGAAATCGGTCTATGTAAGCTTTTTCTCTTTGAGAATTGAATTCCAGATGACTTCCCCTAATAAGCTTGTTACCTTCTAGGTTGCGGGGCTCAAACCACAGGCCAGATCCAGCCTGCAGAGCTGTATCATCTGTCCCACTGGCCTTCCCCGGGGTCTGGCAGTTTTGCAGAGAGGGAGCAGTGACAGTGTAAATTGCTGCTTCCTTGCAGCAGGACTTCCAGATCTGCGGGGAGCTCCATGGCCCTGATAACATGGGCCTGCACTCTAGATCGTGTTGGCCTGCTGCCAGATATGGCAGGCAGGTGGCATGCAACCCATAGACTGACTCCACATTACTCCTCTGGCCCGAGGAGCCAAAAGGTTGGGAGTCTGCTTTGGATAGAAAATAAACAAGCTGCTATTCTGCATTCATCAACTAATTTAATACAGAAATTGCCTCTTTGCTATCCAGGGGTACAATTATGGTATGTAGTATTGGAGGCATGGTGTAATGAGATTGCTTGACAACATGTTTCTCCCTTTTTAGGATAAAAGAAGTAAATGAAACTAATAAACGAGTAGAACAAGAAATCAAAGTGGCCATTTTCACCCTCATCAATGAGATCAATAAAAAGGGAAAATCTCTCTTACAGCAGCTTGAGGTACTGTTAAAAGGAAAAAAAAGACTAGTTTTGTTCACCGCTTGAGCGAGCAGCCTTGTTCTGTATAACGACTTCAGTACCAGAATTACCCCTGAGCTGTATGTTCTGGGAGTTGAATTTCAGCTCGGTGAAATGGAAAGCTTCCGAACTTGCGCCTCTGTGTCATGTTCTTGCTTTTGAATTTGCTCCTTTTTCATAAGTCTGAAGCACCACCTCCCCCCCCACCTCCCATGTACCCCTAGTGTCTAGAATATACCTCGGTTAGGTCTGCAAAATGTACTTCTCTTAAATGGTAAATTCACACAAATGTGATGTTACTGTGACTCCTCAGTTGCTTGCTTTTGTTGCTTACCTTTCTCAGGCCTCATCCAAAACTTCCAAAAGGGTCTGCACCTCCATTCAAAACCTTTTCTCATTTGCGGACCCCTAAAAAATTTTGAATGGAGGTGCAGACCCTGTTGGAAATTCAGATTTTGATGGATCATAGTCATCTTTCATGGACCCCTTAGACATGGACTGCAGACCCTCAGACTTTCCTGCTCCTCCCCCCCCCCCCAAATCTCTGGTTCCTGGCTGCATTGGTGCACCATGGTCCTGACTTCAGGGTGAAATGTTGATGTCCGGCAGTTGCATTGGCATGCTCCTGACAGCACCAGTGAGAAAGGAAGCAGCAGCATTCAACAACTCATAACTGCTAAATGTGAAGGAAACTTCCTGTCCCCCTGGATCTCTGAATTTTGAAGTGTTCTGAAGAAAACTGGATTTGTTAGAACTTCATGCCAGTCTTTTATAAGAGAAAGCATTAGGAAGCTGAAATGCAAGTATTGGACCAGCTCCCTGTGCAACCTATGCTTTCTTAATCTTTTGTATAAGAATTGTGATCCAGGCGTAGAAGACTTTTAAATATAAACACCTAATGTGATTTTTCTATTTCTTTGTAGAATGTGACAAAAGAGAGACAGATGAAGTTAATGCAACAGCAGAATGACATAACTGGTCTTTCACGGCAGGTGAAGCATGTGATGAACTTTACTAATTGGGCCATTGCAAGCGGCAGTAGCACTGCACTACTCTACAGCAAGCGACTGGTAAGGAAATGTCCCTGTTGCAATTTGGTTACTCACGGGTGTAACAAAAGAGAACTTTACTATCGAAGACATTGTGGAGACATAGTTGTGTTTCACCAGCTTACTTCCAGCAAATGGAGAACTAGTACTTCACATGCCATAGAAGAAACCGTATAACCTTTGTGATTTCAGTAGTAATGAAAGCAAGTTTGTCCAACTCCCTGCTAGAGTTAACTTACATTTAGATGTGTAACTTGCATTATAATGAAAGGAGTAAAAAGCCCAGGTCCGCGAACTTACTGGGGAGTTTGCAGAAGTACGCTTCCACTTAGTCATCCATGTAGAAGGTGGTAAGACTTCCTCATGTGAACAGTGATGATGGAAGTCAGCTGTATGGAGGATACTGAAACTATTGATGAGCTGAACTCTTATTGGATGATTGGTGGATAACTACCCTCTCTCACCACTGTAATTCTACAATGAGTTAATTGGCTATTAAAAGTTATTATTGGATATCTGGCAATGCTGTATTCACTGAACAAATTCTTCTCTTAGTGTAGATGCATGCAGTTACCACAAGTTTTGTTTTTGCTTCCCATCAGATTACATTCCAGCTGCGCCATATTTTAAAGGCACGTTGCGATCCTGTCCCGGCTGCCAACGGAGCAATACGCTTCCATTGTGACCCCACGTTCTGGGCAAAGAACGTTGTCAATTTAGGTGAGAGAATAACTTTTACTGGTGGCACCTGGAAAACTGGGAGGAGGGGGTTTTTCAACACAATCTAAAGTAATATGAAATAGGAGGGAATGCCTTTCTGTAACTGTCTCTGAAGTAGAGTCCTAATGGAAACGGTTCTGGTAACTGCACATTCCATTTCCAGTGTGTGGTCACCACAAACTCTTCGACGTTGATGCATGATGTCTCCTCACACTGACCTTGCTAACCTGTATAACTGTCCCAAGTGCAGCCCGGCACTACTCCCGGCCCTCGCACGTAGCAGCAGCCCTTCCTTGCCCCGCACATGCACGCAGCACTTATCGTCGACATTCCCAGCCAGATCAGCAAAAAGAAGCCAATTGCCGATAATGTCAGTTTTCCTTATATAGGTGCTGACACGATACAGGACCGATGTATCAGTGCACCTATACTTACAGGCCATGATTCTTTGTAGACTTGCTTTGCAAGCCTTTTCTTTTGGCAAGGTTTTCTAGCTCTAGATTAGAGCAATCTTGGTTGAAATACTGAAGTGTTAACACATTTCTGCTAACTAGAAATGTTACCACACTTAGAGTTTTCCATCAGTTTCTAAAGCTTATTTCTGGGCAAGTAGCCTTTTTGTTGAGGAACCACTTTAATTTTTCAGTCATGTATGTTGGAAGTAATGCTAGATTTGGTTTATCAGATGACTAGATGTCTTAATGTTTTTAAAATGACATAAGCTAACAAAGGTCTGACGAGGACTGGATGCCTTGGAAAATCCAGCTGACTAGTTTCAAGAGGCCTCTGTACTGTTCTCTAACTCATGTCAAATGAGTTGATTTTCATACAGTTCTTGCCGCCATTTGAAAACCACTCTAATATTTGTTGCCTCTTGGTAGGAGTCCAGGATTTGAATGGATGTGGAAAAATCCACCCGTTTGTAGCAGTGATCTCTCCAAAAGGCTAGGGCCCTACTTGCACTTAACCTGTAGCGGTATTACTGCTGGAGCATCAATTGTTTTTTTTGTTTTTAAGGCAGTAGTTGTAGAAGCCTCAGCATACGTGTATGGCACGCTATTGTGATTGCAACATATCTTTCTCGTGCTGAAAAGGCCTACATCAAAGCATGCTAAGCGCGGGAAGTTTTGTTCTGACCAAAATATATCTTTTCCTAGACAGATGTTAAGACCTTGGTCTGATCATCTTGCACCAAGCCCATCTCTGTTACAGAAAATACCATTTATACCATTATTTCTTCTTTTTTTTTTTTTTTAAATAAGTAACTTCATGAGCTGAAGTTTTTGTGCAAAGATGCTGACTTAAACAGTGCCTTAGTTTAGACGATAGAAAACCTTGCCAAAAGAAAAGGCTTATAAAACGAGTCAATAGAGTTGACATCTGAGTTGTCAATCCTGGTTGTAAGTACTTAATTCTGACTAGATCAGAGAGGGTTACGATATGGCTGTGGCAGTTTTCTGTTTTACTTCAGGTTTAGATTGCTTTGTTATTGCACATTAAAGTAGTGAAGAAGTTGAAGGTTGAGATGCTTGTTCGAATCTCGTATTGATCTTGGAGACGTTGGAGATCTTGTATTGTAACAGTTTACTTTTGTTTTCTTTATATTTTAGGGAATCTTGTTATTGAAAATAAACCATCTCCTGGTTACACTCCAAATGTGGTCGTTGGACAGGCTCCTCCAGGGACAAATCACATCAACAAAGCCCCAGGACAGATTAATCTAGCACAGCTTAGGCTTCAGCATATGCAGCAGCAGGTGTATGCACAAAAACATCAGCAGTTGCAACAAATGAGAATGGGACAACCAGCTGGCCCAGTCCCTAGGCAGACAGGCCCTCAAATGTTACAGCAACAGGCAAGTTTCCCAAGCATTGTTGCCTTGCACTGCATAATGTTAAGACTCAAATCTGTGCTGCTTCAATATGAAGTTACCCAGTTCTATCATGCAATATTCATTTATAATGCTTGTCTTATGAAAGTTGACATGCTTGAAAAGAGGGCAGCTCTTGGCTTGCCTTGGTACTGTGCATTTTGTCAGTATTCCCAGCTATCTCTTTGGAGGAAGACTTGCTTCTTGTGTCCTTGTTCAAAGCAAGAATTTAAGACCCCCCAAACTCTTGCAGCCTCCCAGGTTGATCAGCATGCAGACCATGCAGAGGGGGAACATGAACTGCGGGGCTTTCCAAGCGCACCAGATGAGAATGGCTCAGAACGCTGCACGCATACCGGGAATACCGCGCCACAATGGACCGCAGTACTCCATGATGCAGCCTCATCTTCAAAGACAAGTATATCCTGTGTACACACTTTGCTTGCCCCCTTTATACCAAGCTTTCATTTAAAAGTTGGAAGTCTCTGATAACGGTATAGTTTTATGTAGATACACTTTTGTATTTTAGCAGTGCACAAGTTATGCATGCATTTTGACTTTTAATAGTATATTGCACCAGGACATTTTATTGAAGGAGTATTAGGGGGGGAAAAAAACCCAAGTTTAACATTTTAAATTACTGTTCGCTGTACTTGAATCTTGGTCTGGTAAGAAGCTGGAAAAAAATAGTTGTTTTCACTCTGGTGGCTGTGCAGCTGTTGAGCTTGTAACATCATTATGGTATCGATAGAAATTTTACTTTATTTGGGGTTAAGAATACTTGGTCCTAAATTATTTTAAATATGTGACCCTTTAAATGGGGTTCAAAGCTTTGCTTACTATTCAAAAAAAAATCCTCAAAATAATGGAAAATAACCAAAAGACAAGAATGCTTTTAAAAAAAGAAGAAAAACCAAGTCTTTATTAATGCTTTCAGAAGCACAGTTGTGAATCCAATATGGAAATATAAGCTCTGCTAAAGTCATCTACGTTAAACCGCTACTTTCCTAAGAAAATGAAAATGCACAGGAAAATAATTAAAACTCATAGGAGATATGGGAATTCCGTGCTGTATCCCAGGATCTCTAGCGATCCACAGTCTGTAGATTTTTTGCCCTTCCAGATTAGACATGAAGTGCTGGCTGTTTACTTAGCGTATTACATTATGATTTCAGTCTTCTATTCGTATTGTATCTTCAGCAAAAATTACTAAACTAGATTGGGAATAATATCAGGACCCTGCACGTAGTGTAAAGTCCAACAATTTTATATGCAAATAAATAGGGGTGCACTGATAAAGATTTGCTTGGCCAATACCAATAGTTGATTACTAACCAGCCATATTGGCTGATAGCAATCCAATAGTGGATTTTACAGGAATGCAGCCTGGCAGCAGCCTCGTGCTGGTACATCTGTTGGGGGGCAGATCAAGGGCCCCACAGTGAGGGAGAGAGTGGGACAGAGGCCAGGGGCTGCCCAGCCAGGCTGGTGTATAGGACCCCGGGGCCTGGAGTGGGACGGAAGCATGGAGAGCTCATCCGGGCAGTGGCAGGGAGGGGTGGTGGCTCGCCACCACTGTATTCAGCCCCAGAGGAGACGTGGAGGGCATTGGCCCCCCCCCCGGATTTGTGTGCAAGACAAGGGTGGACTGCTGCTGTGTGCTTGGGGCCAGAGGCTGCACCAGCCTCTTTCTGGCAGGGGAGCTGGGCTCAGGGCAGGCTCAGCTGTGCGGGATGGGCAGCAGCACTGGAAGTGATGGCTACGGGGGGGGGGGGGGGTCGAGGGGAATTTTGGGGTGGTTATAGTTCCCCAAACCTTCCCTTAGTGCTGCCCCTGCTTGGGGCACTCTGCCCTGCTGCCTTTCCCTCAGGAGCCCTGCCTGCACTTCCCGAGGGAAAGGCAGCAGAGCAGAGTGCCGGGGGGGGGGAGGGGTTTGGGGACCTATAGCCACCCCAAAATTCCCTGGAACCCCACCATAGCCACCCCTCACATTGCCACCCACCCCACACAGCTGAGCCTGTCCTGGGCACAGCCTCCCCACCGGGAAGAGGCTGGCACAGCCCTTGGCCTTGAGCCCACAGCGAGCCATGGCTCGGTCCTACTCCTGGCCCCAGGGTCTTATTCACCCCCCTGGCTGGGGAGCCCCTACCATATTCCCTTCTTCACCATGAGGACCTTGATCTGTGCACCCCCCCCCCCCCCAATGCCCCTTTCCCCCCAACTTACCAGCTGGACGCTGCTCTCCAAGTTGCCCGGCTACATTGCTGGCCGTGTGGTGAGCATGCTGTGGCTGCGCACGTGCACGCAGCATTTATTGGTGAGATGATTGGCTACGCTGGCCGAAAAGAGCCGACGGCCGAAAATGTTAATTTTCCCTTTATCGCTGCCGATCCGATATGTGACCGATTATATTGGTGCACCTCTACAAATAGATGCTTTACTGTCTTTCTTCTGACAGTGCCTGTCTCTCTACCAACAGCATTCTAATCCAGGGCATGCAGGACCTTTTCCAGTTGTTTCAGTGCACAACAACACTATCAATCCAACCAGTCCTACAACAGCTACAATGGCAAATGCAAACCGTGGTCCAACAAGTCCATCTGTTACAGCAATAGAACTCATTCCTTCAGTGACAAATCCAGAGAATCTCCCTTCCCTGCCAGATATCCCACCCATTCAGGTTAGTGTTCCAGATCCAAACACTTTGTTACTGATTAAGAAACAGACTTTCTTCTACTAAAATTGCCTTTACTACTACTTTTTTTTGTATGGGTGTACTATTACTACAGTAAGTATTAAGGCTGTTATTGTTTGCAATCCTTTTCAAAAGATTGTCACCTTGCTTTGGCCATGACTGTTTGAGTGTCCAGTGCTGACTTGCTCAGCTTAGTTATCAAGACCCCTAGTGACAGTTAGGGCCACAGGAAAAGGTGTCCAATAAGAACATCTATTTTAGCACGTAAGGCTAGCTACACAGGGAAAGCGTAACCAGTTGTACAGCGTTGTTGAACCTGATGCCATTTATGACCCAGAACTTCACTAATTCAGATTTAAGGTTGCCTCCTTATGCCTGTAAGGTTTTTTGAAGCACTTGTCACTTAGCTCATTATCTAGAGTTGCCAGAGTGCCATTTTTCTGATTTAGTTTTACAGAGACACTTCCGGTTTGAGTAATTGATGTCAAGTGAGTTAAGTCTGTCACTTCAATTTGCATATTTTTGAATTACTGCACTCTGACACTACAGCTTTTCCTCATGCAGAGAAACCTATTTAGGTAAATAACTGAAAAGTAAGCTTAAGTTTTAGGCTGCTGATGTACTTGTCAGTGAGTTCCTACTTAAGTAATTTAGAGCATTACTAATTCTGGTATAAATGTTATTGTAAAGTGAGAATACAACTAGAAGCTGTGCAGGTGTGTGCCAAATTCAGCCAGTGTTTGTTGGGAGAAAAAGCTATGCCTGCAGGATATAAATTAGCTTATGGCCGTCTGGCATTTTAGTACTTCAAGAGTATCTAGAATAGATCACTGATTTAATGTTTCTTTAGGCATATTCACTTTTCAAGGATTTTATAATGATTGATTGGCTGTACAGAGAAAAATTGACAAGTTTAATTAAAAATATGTTGTTCAGCTAACATGTATGTAATTACATGTACCCTTACACGTGTATGCAGATGAAAATTGTTAGCGGTTCACGGTGTGATATCTGTTAGGAGAAGGACCTTGTGAGGTGCAACTTTCTTAACCTCTGGACTTCTCTGACTTAGACTTGGGATTTATTTTTCAGCTGGAAGATGCTGGATCAAGTAGCTTGGATAACCTACTCAGCAGGTACATCTCAGGCAGTCACCTACCCCCTCAGCCAACAAGCACCATGAACCCTTCCCCGGGGCCCTCAGCCCTGTCTCCAGGATCATCAGGTAAACTGGAGAGAGAGGATGGGAGGGGGCTGTGTGTTGAAAATAATTGGCAAGCGATTTCCCCAACATAGTTTTAAAATGATTTTCCTCTCCCTTCTTGGGATGTAAATGTTTAGGTTATTGCTATTAGTCAGTCTGTATAGGCTTGATTTACACATACCCATGAAACAGTTCTTTCGGCACCCTAGCAGGCCTCTTAACCCATGTAACATTTTTCTCATTTATTGTCTCTATCTTTGAGTTTATATGAAATCTGTACAACAGGTCTGCCTTTGTACTAGCTTGTTATTTTAAAAAAAAAATAGAGACATTTTTAGGTCAAAAGCGTGGCCATCTTTGTAAGTAAATACTGAGATTGTGAATTGAAAGGCAACTGACAAACTGCCATTAAAATGTCAGTATTGGGTCAAACTTTGTGCTTGAGCCAAGTGACGGAAGGGTTGCTGATTTGCGTGAACTATCGGGCCACCGTTAGCATAATTATTGTTGGCGGTGCTCCATGTAAATATTGACACCTTACACAGAATCCGCTTTTCACAGAAATGCTTTTTTTTCAGGTTTATCCAATTCCCACACGCCCGTGAGGCCACCTAGCACCTCTAGCACAGGCAGCAGGGGGAGGTGAGTATACTACTAGTTAATAACGTGGCTAAAAAATCAAATGTCAAGAGCAAATAGAGACTTCAAAAGTCTTTAACCAATCACTGTTATAACTGTGACCTCTTATTTGAAGAGTAATACCATATAGCAAATTCAAGTCTTAACCCATCACATGTGTTTTTTTTGTTGTAAATTATAGGCACGGCTTTTAAGCAGACATTTTCAGTGAGACTTAAGGGGGTGTTGTTTGTTTTGTTTTAATTTTTGAAGTGCACTTGAGCTTTCCATACACTTACATGCTGCTTTTTCTAGCTGTGGTTCATCAGGCAGAACTGCTGAGAAGACGGGCATTAATTTCAAGTCTGACCAAGTGAAAGTCAAGCAGGAGCCTGGGACAGAGGAAGAGATATGTAGTTTCTCAGGAGCAGTGAAGCAAGAAAAAACAGAGGATGGCAGAAGGAGCGCATGCATGGTAAAGTTGTTGTGTGAAATTGCATGTTACTGCACCTTTGACAACCAGGAAAGCAGAAATACATGGTGCCTAGGAAACAGAGCCTTTTAGCAAGTGAAAGGCAAGCCGGCCCCCACATCCTGCTCCCCGGTACTGCGCCTGAGCTCTGTTCTGTGTGGCACGGGTCCCGAGAGAACAGGGCCTGCCAGTATCTTGCCAGCGGTGGTAATGATAGGGTTTAATGATGTGAATACCAGTCCAGGGGCAACAGGACTGGGATTGCCACTTGTTTGCTATGTGCTGTCAGACAGGTGCTTCCTCTTTTGTCTTGGGCTGATTTGGACTAGATTTGATCTAAGCGTGCGAGATGCCATCCTCTCTTGGCAGGTGTTGCTCTTGGGTAACAGTGCCTTGGAAGTGGCACAGCAGAAATGAGTTGGAACTTAATCTCTAGTTGGCCCTGCTTAGGAGTTGATCCTGCCCTTTGGTTCGTGTGCTGAATCTGATGTGGTCCACAAGATGCAGGCTGGAGTCTGCCAACTAGCGCTTTCTTCAGTCATTCAGTAAAACTACCATTAGCATCTTAGTATGTTCCCTGTTTTTAGCTCTAGCTAATAAAAGCTTTAAATAGCTCGATCTTAGACTTTCGCGTTAATCTAATAGTCACAAACATTCATCCAAGTCCACTGCAATGCCTCATGGAAAAAGTCTGAATCTCCCAAATGCGTAAACTGATTTACCAGAATGAGCTCATCACAGCACTAATGCAAGGATGCTGAGAAGCCACCAAAGACAATGTTGCAAGGTTTTTTAACTCCTGGTTGATGTCTTGATGGGGTTGTGTACTGGGAGTGGGTTGAGGGAACTTGTTATCCAAAGCCTTTCCTTAAAGGTCAGCCTGAGAATAGCGAAGTAGCAGGTGTGTTTTCTGTAGAATTTATCGTTAGCTTGAGCCATCCCTTTAAGAGGCTAGACTTTTATAGAATAGTGATTCTCTTTCTAGTGTGTAACTCCAGTGTCCAGCAAGGATTTACCAGCATTCTTAGTCTGCAGTGGTAGTAAGCAACCAAATGGCTTCTGATCCCCAATATGCGAGGAAAGATGAATTTGTAGACTGAACCCTTTGCAAATTATCGTGTGCTGCTTTTATTCCAGCTTAGCAGTCCCGAGAGCAGCTTGACACCACCTCTGTCTGCAAACTTGCATCTGGAAAGCGAGTTGGAAGCTTTGGGGAGTCTTGAAAATCATGTAAAAGCTGAGCCAGCAGATTTAAGTGAAAGCTGCAAGCAATCTGGGCACAGTCTGGTAAACGGGAAGTCTCCAGTAAGAAGTCTAATGCATCGATCAGCACGAGTGGGAGAAGGCAACAACAAGGAGGATGATCCAAATGAAGATTGGTGTGCTGTATGCCAAAATGGAGGGGATCTCTTATGTTGCGAAAAGTGCCCAAAAGTGTTTCACCTCACTTGTCACGTACCGACACTTCTCAGCTTCCCCAGGTACCAGAAATCAAATCAACTTTCCATTCCAAAAAATGTCTTTGTAGGCTGCTCAACAGTATGAGTGGCCCTGGAGCCCCAGTGCTCACGAGTAGCATGAAAACATCCAACATGTTCACTGGCCCATTCGTGCATGTGTGTTCCCTGTATGCTGTTGTTATTTTTTCACTGACGCTGAAGGCACGCGCAGGGTACAGGAATACGAGTTTGATAAACAGTACTATACCGCGTTATGTTACAGGAGCCTTTAATATTCTACACGGTGACTCTGGGGAGGTAAAGAAGCTATAGAAATAGCCAGGTGGTCACCTTGTCCTTGTAGACCTTGTCTCTGGATTCCTGAACTAATTGTGTCTCTTCTTATTTAGTGGGGAGTGGATATGTACCTTCTGCAGAGATCTAAGCAAACCTGAAGTAGAATATGATTGTGACAATTTGCAGCATAGTAAGAAGGGGAAAACAGCACAAGGCTTAAGTCCGGTGGACCAAAGGGTATGTGTTAAAGACTGCATGCATCAGAGTCTAAGAAGTGTCATATTGGGCTTGTTAACCGATTGCTCATTGTCATCCCCACACTATACCTGTACTTTACCCAACAAGCAAAAATTTCTTTGTAAAAACACACTGCATGTTTTAACGTTAATCTCAGAAGTGGTTCTAATGAGGAGCTCTCGTGGGTTTAACCTTCCTAAAAGGTTTAACTTTCCTGATGCAGTTAGTTGCTTTATGCAAGTTGAATTTCTTAAACGTGTGATGAGAGGTGCTGTTTGTTATTTAAGAGCATATTGGAAAGGTCCAGCTATGCATATTGTTTAATGTAAGCAGTCAGATTGCCTGCAGCCTATTACTTACTAAATGGAATTCCTTCAAGGAGGCTGTTACCCAGTTGAAAGCGTAAAATGTTTGTGATGGGGGGAAATGATAAAAAGCAGTCGTTTGAATGGATTTTCAGATTGTTTCATTCCAACCACGTGTGGAAAAAGTAGGCAAACCCTTGCACGTTGTCTGATGGCACAGTACAACCAGTCGCCTGCAACAGGCTGACAAGCATAACAGTGTCACTGACCGCTGCCCAATTGCCCTTCCTGGGCTGGCTGCCTTCATTTAATGGTTTTTTGCAGCATTTGGTTGGTTAGCCCAGCTCTGTCCCCTCTGGGAAAAGGAAAGCAAGGAAGGCAGGAGTAACAAGGTTTTAACATTGGGCTACCTGAAGTAAATCTGTTGTTCCCTTCACAATGGATACTTTCCATATCTTTGAAAATGAATGAAAAGTAAAATCTAGGCTCAAGGTTTCATTTTCTTCTAGTGAGACGGTGTAATAGGAACCTATTTAAGTACAGACTCTTTGACTGAAGTTAAATGTAGGGTATTAATTTTAAGATTTCTGGTTTGTTTGTTTGTTTTCACAAGAAATGTGAACGTCTCCTGCTTTACTTATATTGCCATGAGCTGAGCATTGAATTCCAAGAGCCAGTCCCCGCCTCGGTGAGTTTCCTGCTGCGTGATGATGGGGCGGGGGGAAATTAAATAAAACTAAAATGCAGATGATGTCTCCAAGGGACCAAAGTCTTAACAGGTTTCTGTGTTGGGAATAAGTTGTTTGTTCTTCACGTTCATCGGCAAGACGCTGTTGGAGTAAAACCAATCCGAAAATGTCACTGGTCCAACTTAGAATGGTGCTTTGAATTGTTAAACGTGTTTGTTCTAAAACGTCTTCAAATAGCAATATTTGAATGGGCTGCAAAGGTTTTGGGGTATCTGATAAAATGCAAATATTTTATCATTTGTATTTAGCAGAAGGCTTTAAAAAAAACAACCCATTGGTAGCCATGTGGATAGAACAAAAATTTTGACTTCCAAGAGATGTAAGAGAAGTCACATTTAATGGTTCTCGAAGACAGTGATACTGCACCTTTGACCTTTATACACAAGTTGCTTTCCAGCATCCAGTATGTTGTATTATTAACTAGATTATTATGTTGTTGTGGTGTTAACCTTCCCCACGCAGTCGTGGTTTTCCCATATACACAGTGTGCATGTGCTCTAACGGGGTTGGATGGTTGCTGACCTTAAGTGGATGGAGTATGCTGCTTCTATGAACAAAAGAATTGCGTAGCAGCCGTTTCGGGCGGCTTGTGATCAGATGCACTCTTTCATTGCAGATACCAAACTACTATAAAATTATAAAGAAACCAATGGATTTATCAACGGTGAAAAAGAAGCTGCAGAAGAAACATTCCCAACACTACCAGACTCCCGAGGATTTTGTGGCAGATGTCCGGCTGATCTTCAAGAACTGTGAAAGGTTTAACGAAGTATGTTCGCTTCCAATCTCTAGAGCAGTTAAGGTTGATGTAGGGCTGATTCTGCAGCTGCTCCACACAGCTCCTGCTTGCAGACCAGAAGTGCTGCGTGTGGAACACCTGAAGAGTTGGACCCTTTGCAAGTACATACAGCCCGAGTGCAGGCCTTCCTTTCATGTTGGCTGAGAGGGTTACACGGTGCACTGAAGGCAAGAGTTGTACCAAGGTTTGCAGGCAGCAGTTGGCTTGGCAATAGCTGCTCTTAAATTGGGATTCTGCACCAAGAAGCAGCGTGACCTCGTGGCTGGCCCATCTCCGATGGATTGCAGCCGTGCCTCAGAAGTGCAGGGTTAATTGGGCATTCCTCCAAATCTCACAGATGATAGCAACGCAGACTGCCACTGATCAGTGCTCATCAAATATTATGCCGCAAACTTTGTTAAGGAAAAAGGCTTCTGCAGAGACCATTCCTCCTGATTCTAGCTCTTGCTCAATTAAAATGAGGTTTTAATTTCTAAACGGAGCCTAAGAAGCCTTTCTGCAGCAAGACCCAGCAGCCCCTCACTTTCTCAGGTTAGTTTACCCCAAAAATGGGCCTGAGATGGGCAACCCATAAAATGTAAGATCTTCCTTGTGAGTGTAGCTAAATGCACATGGTGCAGCGTGACTTCTGCTTGCCAACTACTGAAGTACTCGTCTGCCTCACAAATGTGCGCAATGTGCATGAGTTAAGCTGGTGAAAAGGGTGGCAGCAGTAACTGAATAGAGCAAAGAGAAGGGAAATGTAGGCTGTCTCACGTTCCTCACCCATAAACTGCTGGAATAAGGGAATTAACCCTGGGAAGAGAAATCATCATCTCTGAGGCTTCTCACACAATACAACCTAAAGTCCTGGAGAATGGGCTGTAGGGAGGGGGATAATTATTTTCAGTGTGTAACTTCACATTTTCTGACACTGTTCAGAAAGAATTTCTGTCCTGCCTAGAGTGGCGGCTTGGGGCAACCACAAGCCTGCTTGTTAAGTCTCAGCTCTGCCTCACGTAAGGTATGGTCTCAGTAAAATCTGAAAATAACTTGCCAAATGAGGCAGCTGTGCACTTGGTTGTTCTGAGCTCATGACTTGTCATATCCCTGTGTCAGGTAGAGAGGTCAATGGGGAATGTGGAGGGAGAGCAGCTCTCCAAGTCTCTCAATCGAGGGAGTAAGTGAAGTGTCCACTTTGGAAGCAACGCTGCTGCTCTTAGAGGTGTTGCGTGTGTGTCGAGAATAGGAGGCGGATCTGGGAAACACGTACTTTTTAAAAAGACTCTTCAGACCTGACTCCTCACACTCTTAAGTGCTGACTCTAACATCGCAAGCTCACAGGGTCTGATTGCTCAGGTTGTAGGACCAGGTCTGGTTCCCGTGTCTGTCTGTCACATGGAGGTGATTGGAAGTGGGGAATGGAAGAGGCAAGAATGCCCGTTTCTTTTGTAGAAAAGAACTTGCGCAGGAGCTCTTCTGTTACAACTGAAATAGCGTTGGCTTTCCATGATACTATTCTGGGCAACTGAGTTTTGGTAAAGAAAAACCTGTGGTGAGAATCATTTGCTTTAATGTAACTGGCAGCCATTTACTGTATCAAAGCCTCCTATATTGCCCAAAGTCCACGTGCTGTAGGTTTTGAAACAGCCTCGTAAAGCGGGTGGCCTCTCTTTGTTGAATTTGAGAGCTAAACCAATCTGGTCGTAACGATCTGTTTTTCCTGTGATGGCTGACTTCAGTCATCCAACCCTGTGCAATCGCATAACTTTAGAAAGGATTATAATTTCATTTTTTTTGACTCTGGTGTCCTTTTTAGATGATGAAAGTTGTTCAAGTTTATGCAGAAACACAAGAGATTAATTTGAAGGTAAGCGTTTCAGACCATGCACACTTGGTGAAGGGACATGCGTTACCAACAGGTGAATATTCCTGTTCTTTATTTGCAGGCTGATTCAGAAGTAGCACAGGCAGGGAAGGCAGTTGCATTGTACTTTGAAGATAAACTTACAGAGATCTACCCAGACAGGACCTTCCAACCTTTGCCTGAGTTTGAACAGGAAGAGGACGATGGTGAAATAACTGAGGACTCCGATGAAGATTTTATACAGCCACGTAGAAAACGTCTAAAATCAGATGAGAGACCAGTGCATATAAAGTAATCTGATAATATGGACCTAAACTTATTGTAAAAACTGTTATTTAAGTGTTCCCGGAATAATATCATGCCTACAGTGGCCGTCTTGAAGAAGCTGATAGCTTTTAGACAGTATTAGATTACAAAGCAACATTTGTACAGAAAAACATTCTTGTCAAAATGGGGAAAACCTGTATTGTATTTTTGGGGGATTTTGTTTTTGGTTTTTGGATTACTTGGAATTTCCTTTTCTCTTCCTGATGATGATTCTCTCTTGGCCTGTTCTCACAGATAGAGGTGCGTGAATGTTGAGAAAGATGCAGACTTGATAAGGCACTCCTGGTACAGATAAGTGGACTGTTGCACTGCTTAATACATGTTCTGCAAGACTGGACCAATATGGTTACTCTCACGCTGGACTGCAGTCTAAACTGTAAGAAGTGTGGCTAGCAATCCCCCCTTGTGTGAAATGGAGTGCGAATTAGATCATTTATTTGATCAACTTCTCATTTAAATGGTATTGTGAGTAACTGACCTTCTGTGTTGATCCAGATATCTAGAGTACACCTTCTTTCCAGCATTTTATGTACAGAAACCTCACAAATGATCATTAAACCGTTCTGACTTGGCAAGTGCAGCAGTGTGAATTCTTAATACGTACAGGACTAGGTCTGGCTGTAACAATTGCTTCTCGGTAGGGTCCATTTATAAGTATTAATGGAGTCCAGTGTATGGAACATGTACACGTACGTCTTTTTTGGAATTCATAGGATTTTTTGTCTCTTCCTAATCCCCCTGAGAGGCAGAATGTATTCAATATTTGTTACCTAGATTTCTGTACTTACAAATTTAGACTGAGAAGGTAATAACTGGTGGTTTTCCAGTCTTCCTAAATATCAGTTTCTGAGAGACCACTATTGGCAAACAATAACCTGTTGACTACCAAATGTGTAAAATTTCCTGTATTCACTTTGTCTTATTTGTAAATAGTGGATTGAAAATTCCTGCAGATCAGCAACATTTGTTGAGCTGTTTTTAAGCTAATGTGTATTCTTACTAATTGTTCCTATCAAGAACAGATTTGTAATATATGCTGTTTCTAACATTGCATTCATATGGAGGTTCTATCTTATTTTTATTAGAGAACTACTCAAAACTTTCTTCGGAAGCAGCTTATGAGTGAAATGTCTAGAAAGATTGGAAGAAACCTGTTGGGACTGGGTTACTTACCCTCCGTGACATGGAGTTACTTGCACAGACCACAATTTGAAATAGAGCGGCTTCTGGTCAGATGTTGAAAACGGATCAGTCCCCAGCCAAACTCTGTATGAAGCGGGCATCTCTGCAATGCCTTTCCACAGCGCACTGCCTTGTTTGCAGCATTTGTGGGTAGGGATGCCTTCTTGACAAAGTAGTTAAACTTTGGACAGCTAAGTTTCCTCCTCTTACTGGCCTGCTCTTTAAGGACTAGCACCGAGAAGTAGAATTTCCAGCCTTGTACAGTCGTACAGTCTTCTCTTGGAACAAGATGAAAAAGTCCTGTGTAAAGAAACAAGATCAAGGTGCCCAAAATGCAGATTTGCCATGACATTTTGTGTGAAGGAAACATGAATGTGGCAAATTGTCAAGGGTTTTTGGGGGTTTTTTTCATTTTTTTTTCTTTTCAGCATGAGAAACTATTCATAGCATATAAAGAAAGATTTGACTTAAGCATATGATAGAGGTAAATATTTTAGCACAAAATCTATAGAATCAACAAATGATGCTCTTAAGAAATATTTATGCAAATCACTTGAGTTAATTTTGTTTTTATACAGTCCAAACATGAGTGCATACAGCATGTGACTGAATCCTTTCTTAAACCACAGAAAGGGATTGAAGGTGCTTACAGCTTGGCTCACTTCCTTAGGTTACCTTAAACATTGCACTTAAAGGATCAAACAGAATTTTGATTTTGTCTTTACTTTCAAGTGGTAATGTTTTTCAAAGGATTTTGTCCAGTAAATTTTAATCATAAATAGTTTGCGTCCAAATCAAAAAGAATGGCTCATTTGAAAACATGCCAGTGTCTGTTCTTAGAGAAGCATGAGTGGGGTGAATGGGAAGTTCTGATCTGTAAGTAAAATTGGATTATTTAATGACTGTACACTCGTCACCTGTTCATGCATTTCTAGATTCTCTCTTAACTTTGCCAATTTGAGCGGAATTTGTACTATTAAAAATACAGCGGACAAGATTGAGTTCTCTTCAGTTGGGCTTGCTAGTTTTTATGGCACGTGTAAGCACTCTAATTTCTGCAGATGTTGTTTTAAAATGTAAAGACTTGTCCTGCCCAGGCTGATTCTGCTCCCCTGCAACAGGTAGGAAATTCACTCTGGTTGAGGCATTTTGTAAACTTGTAAACTAGCCTTTATTCCATTAGTGAGTCTGAAACCCCAGCTGTGATCCTGGTTACAGGTGAGGAGGCTTTTTTCTTGCACATTACCCTGAAAACTTCCTTTCTCGTCTTCAGAATACAATAAAGATTACCACTTACGTGAAATCTCAAGGCGCGTGCAAGAAATCTGAAGCGTTTTCCTTAACATCTATGTACGAAGAAATGAGTGAGACTAGTGTGTCCAAGTGGATTTTTGTTGTTGTTCGGTTGGTTGTTCCCTTTCGGAAGTCCAGATCTGATAATCCGGTAGCTGTTCATAGTTAGCTAGGGTGCAGTCAAGCAGGATCCTAAAAGATGTTTCAACTACATTGATGTGCTGCTTTCCCCCTTAGACCATGGACGTAAATCGATCGTAGGAACCGGTCAGTTTGCTCAGCCAAAACAGCTTTTGTGCCATGTTGCATCTATTTTACTCGATAGCAAAGTAATTGTTTTTGTATCAGTAGCATGACGCGTTGGTTGCGGCAGCTTCTGGCTGGCAATTGATGACAGTTGAGGGATGTTGGGATGGAAAACGTGCCGTGTGGCAGGGGGGAGCCTTGTTGCAGAGGGCAGGCATGTCGCATGGTTTCTCTGCGCAGCTGCCATGTCCCGGCGTGATAGCAAGAAGTTAAGTCTGGTGCTTGATGCAATTATATGCTTTGATTTGAAACTCTTGTGTTTAAAAAAAAAAAAAAAAAAAAAGTTCTTGTCTCACTCTTTTGTTGCAAATGGTCCTGACGTTTAAGTTAATCCAAAGAAGTAAAAGGCAACTCGCTTTGAAACAGGAGTGAAAAGTGTACAGTGTGCTAATTGTGGACTTCTTGATTACCTCAGCAGGTATCCTGCCATGTAATTACTAGTGATTAGTGTTAATTTAACCAGCTAAATAGGTTCAGGTCTCTTACTTAACTGTGCCCTGGAATTAAGTGGCCTAACATGTTCTACTGAGGCTGAGTTCCTATCCAAAAAAAGGGTGTTCCCCTAACTTTTAAAGATAGAAATGCTCTGTTACATGTAGATAGCTTGTTTTTGTGAAATGTCACCAGTACGACTAGTTGTGGCATTTACTGTGTGTCCGCATACTCAACACTGGATCCGTGAAATGTTTTATAAACATTTCTGCAAGCCACTAGAACTAACAGAAATCTTTAACATTTAACCCACCCTTACCCTTCTGTTGTATAACCTAGTTTTAGCTGATCCTACTTAAGCTTAAGTGATGGCAACAGTGTTTTAAAGTTGCGTGTATGATGTACTGGATGTAGGCTTTTTTCTTGTTTTTCTTATTCTCTTCCTTGGAAAAAGCAATAAAACTGCTTTGTCTGTTGCCTATTAGCATGACAGGAGTCCTTTCCTTTGGATAGTGGTTTTATAGGAAAGTTTGTATGCATATCACCAAGTCTAGCTTTTAAAAATAAAGTGTGCAGGAGTTATTGACAATATAGTGTGGCATTTTATTTTAAAAATTGGGGAAAGTTAACATATTTTTTTAAAAAGTAGGCGTTTGAGTAAATAATGGAGGTACTTTTTTTAAAAAAAAATTTATATGCCACAGTTTACATAGACATATTTCAGACTAAACATATACAGTACATTGTAATTTTGGAGGTGGTGATTTCTTTTATTTTGTGAAAATGCATGTACAGTAACTCTTCCATCTTAGTTCCTTGCGTTGGCTGAAGGGGGTCTTCTTTATATGCTTCTTTAACAGTATCTGAATCAAAATAGTTTTAAAAATTGCAGGTAATTTGGATATCTGTATTGTAATTGACCTATCCAATGTGCAAAATGCAGTTTTGCCCTTTTCTGTTGAGTGCTCTTTACAGCGAAAGGCTGCTTTCTTTCAGGCTAATAGAGTGTGTACAAGCAAGGGTACTAAAGAGAACTGTACAAGTCTGACTTGTTGCAGCATTCCCTTGAGAGTGACCTAAATTTCAAAGAAAGCGAAAGAAGAAAAGAAAATGCATGTCTGCTAGTGGCCTGCGCAGGCAGGGATGTCTCAAGTTCAAGACGCCATGAAACGTGTACATAAGCCTATAACGATTTGTGCAATTGAAAGCCTGTTTTAATTTTCTATGTAAACCTACTCATGGAAGGGTTAAATTCACAGCATTTTTTTCAGTTCTTTCTTGCTTCCAGTAACTAAACTGGTACTTTTTTGCACATAGTTAACTTTGCTCATCCTTCAATATGATTCTTCAAAAAGTGCAGTTTCTGTGGTATTGTATTACCTGAATAATCATATTTAACTTTTTTTAACAAGGTTACAGTTTCTAATTGTTCCGTTCCTGTGTTTTTTGCTGGTGTGTAATAAAGGCAAGATTTTTTTTTTCTTTTCTTGGTTATTTAATACATTAGCTGCCTGTAAATATTTCTTGTTAAATGCTCTGGAATGTGGTGTAGAAGTTGTATTAGATCAGTTTAAAGCATTGTTTGAAAACCACTTTGTTTTGGTTATTTCTATTAAATTAGGAAAAAAAGGGGAAGAGTTTTGCTTTGAGTTTTTCTTGCAAATCTGAGTGGAGCACTTCGGAGCGTTTCTAGAAACGTTCCTTTCTTTGGCTCCGTCTTCAGCAGGTTCGTTCTTTTTAAAAATGAGGCTAGCCTTGCGTGGACAGCGTGAGTACGCTCCGGGCCTTGTCCCGCGTCGCCGGAGCCCCCCCCCCCTCCTCCATCCATCCGTCGCACACGGGGGAAGCGGTAGGAGCGGGTCGCTGGAGTGTTGAGCTCCAGGGAGCGGGAGGAAGGAAGTTGTCCGGCTGTAAAAGTGGTTCCTCTGGGGCTGGAGGTCACTCCCAACGGGCCAGCAGCAGGAGCCCCTTCGCTCTCGGGCACCAGCGAGGACATGGTTGGTGTCTTACCCCCGTGACCTCAACGGGGGGTGGCAGCCCTGACCTTCCTCTTCCATCGTGCAGCGTTAACCCTGAGCTGGGTCACACGTCTCAACCTGCTCCTTCACCGCCAGCGCCACGCCACGCCACGCCACGCCACGCCTTCCGGAGCAGCGACTGGACAGGGCTGGGGTGTGGGGATCCTCCTCGTCTGCACCACGCCCCGGGCCAGGCCCGGTGACCAGCTGTCCCTTCTGGCTTTCGTAACCTTTGTTTTAAACAGGGGACGGGGTTGCGCTGACCTTTGGGGTTCTCAGTTACTCGCTGCCACAAGCGGCCCTTCATCCTGCTGGGCACGGACGCGGGGGGCGAGAGCGCGGAGGGGCCGCGCGGGCGGGCTGCGGTGTTGCGGGCCAAGGCGCCCCCGCGCGCCTACTTCCACGCTCGCGCCCCGGCCCCGTCTGGGCTTCTGAGCCTCGGGTGTGTTTGGACGAGCGCTGCTGCCAGTCCTTGTGCCCGCAGACCGGGTCCTTGCATCCCTCGCAGTCCCCGCTCCCGCGGGCGGAGGCGCCGGCTCGTGCAGCTCGCTCCCCGCGCCGGGCAAGGGGGCAATGGCAGCCCTGCGCGCAGCAGCACGGAGCCGTCTTCCCTCTGTCCTCGAAAGCGCCGGCCTTGCCAGCCCATCTGCTCCTGCTGCGGCCGAGCTGCCTCGGGAGCTGGACTGATCCGTCGCTTCCAGCAGCCCGGCCTGCCTCCGCTCGGCCGAGCTCCAGCCCCGTGGCCAGCTGCCTCCAGCTGCCCCGGGGTGCGCGGGGCTCCGACCAGCAAGAGGGAGACCCTCCTGGCGGGGCTGCTGGGCGGGTACGAGCCCAGGGCACGGGCCCGTGCTCCCGGTCGCAGCGGGGCCTGGAGTCGAGGGCATCGCGCCCGCGCCCCGACGGGCTTCGGTCCCGGCCGGCCCCGCTGTGCGCCCGCGGCCGGATCCGCCCCGCGCTCCTTGTCCCCCGCGGCCCGGCTCCGGGCAGCCCTCTCGGCCCGGCCCGGCCCGGGGCCGGCAGCCGCGGGGAAGCGAGCCGGTGTACCGCGCGGCGCCGGCAGAGGGCGCGCCCGCAGCCGCAGTGCCGCCGCCGCCGCCCGCGCGGAGCCGCGCGGAGGGAGGGAGCGAGCGGAGCGGGCTCGGGGCTGCAGCCCCCCGCGGCGCGGCGCGGCGCGGAGCGGCAGGTAAGAGGCCACCGCCTGCGGGGCCGGGCGCCGCTTTCCTCCGCCCTCGGCCCGCCGCCGCCGGCGGGCTGGAGCAGGCTGTCGGGCCGCCGGGCTCCCGCCGGGGCACGAGCGCTGCCGCCGGGGCCGGGGCCGGGGCCGGCGCCGGGGCCGTGGCGCGGGGGCTCGCGCGTCTCCCCGGCGGCGCCGCGTGGGCGAGAGGCGCCCCTGCCCGCAGCCCCGGGAGGCAGAGCCGCTGCAGTGCGGGCGGGGACGGGCTGGCTGCAAAGCTGCATCCCGACCCTGGCACATGGCGCTGGCGGCCAGCCCGTCGGGCAGCCCGTCTGTAAGCGCGGCTGGGAGGTGCGGGAGGCAGCAGGCGCGCGGGGCGAAGCCTGGCCTGGCCCTGCTCCGGCTGCCAGCGCGGGGCGAGGGCGCTGCACCCGCTCGCAGCGCGGCGAAGCCGGGCCGGGCTGCGCGGGGAGACGCCTCCCCCGCGGAGTGGCCGGCACACCGGCTCCGGGGCAGGGAGCGTCCTCGTGCAGCCCGTGCGGCGCCCCGGGGCTGCCCTGTCCGGCGAGGCCGGCCCTGCGGTGGCGAGCGGCGTGGCGCCTCGGCCGGCCTGTCACGGGCCCGGCCCCGCGGCGTGACGTGCTGCCCGCGGCCGCTGGCGGCCCTGGGGCAGGAGGGAGCGAGGAGAGCGCGGGCGCTGGGCTCGGCCCACTCCTCACCGCCTCCTGCCGGCGTCGGGGCGGGGCCGGCGGGAGCGGTCTCGGGGGCTCGCTGGTCTCCCTGAGCGAGCCGGTGCTCGTGACCGGTTGAACGCGGCGGGAGCGGGGGAACCGGCGGACCCCGGCGCAGCCGTCCCTGAGGACGGGGGGGGCCCTCGAGGGCTGCTGCGCAGCGCCGGGCTCCGCGCCTCGGGCCTCTTGATCAGGCCTTGGCGGCGTTACTGGGCGGTTCCCCCTTGGCCACGGCCCCGCCGTCCCTCAGGCAGGCGGTGGGTCGCTGGGCCGTGGCCAGGCCCCTTTGGCCCTTGGCAGCGCCAGGCTCCCGCGGCGAGGCGCGCACCGCTGCCGCCCGGGCCCTGCGGCGGGCAGGGCAGGCCGAGGAGCGGGAGCCTCCCGGCCGCGCGACCCGAAGGCTCTTGGTAGCAGACGCGTGGCAGAAACCAGGCGACACAAAGTGCTTCTCGCTCCCGGCCTGAGCTGGGCTGCGAAGCTGGAGCATACAGAAGTGCGGGCGCCACCTAAAGAGACCTTTTTTTTTTTTAAAGAATTAGTTCACGTCCCAAGCCAAGTCAAGTCCAAATCCATACGCAGCCCTGCGACCGGCAAACGTCTGCAGCCCCAGGTTGGGGTGGAGGACATTTCCAGTGTCTTTTGGAAGGCATCCGACGTGCAGGCCCAAGCCCAGAGGCTCGGGGTTCGCGTGCCCCTGAGTCGTGCCTGCCCTCAGACCTATGGCCACAGAAGCAAGCGCAGGAGGAGTCTCCCATTTCCAGAAACTGGGCTTTAAGCCCCAGCACCCGGCAGGTACTAAACCACCGGAGAAGAACAGTTGTCCCCGGGAGCTGCCTCCTTGGACCCAGACACAGGGTGCGTCTCCTGCCAGAGAGGGTTTTCTGGGGCCTCCTGTTAGGAGACCTCTGTGACCTGCCATCAGCACGAGACGGTGACCTGCCGGGGCCGGGACCGGCGCAGCGAAGGGGGCCGGCGAGCGCAGCGTGCTGCTGTGCCCGTGCTAGTGGGCAAGCTCAGGCCATGGCCGAGTCCCACGAGAGGCTTTGCTGGTAGCAGATGCGGGGCCCCTGCCCCTCCCCCGCTTGCCTACCGGCACCGCCCTCACAGTCGGAGCCTTGCCCTGGCCCCGGCGCTGCGCCACGTGTCGTGCCCCTCGCCGCACCCTGCCAGGCCGGTGCCTGGGCTGGGCGCGCCGGCCTTGGGGCTGGCATGGGCCAGGCTTTGTCACTGCGCCTCGTGCCCCCGCCTGGCCGGCGGGCTCCTGGTGCGGCTGCTGCGCATGGCTGGTGTGTGTGAGGAAGCCCCCGGTGAGGACCAAGGGGTTGCCGGGGTGGGAAACCTCACATCTGCTGAGGCTCCCCTTACGTGGCTCCATGCAGCCGAAAGCATGCTGCCCCGCGGAGCCGCGCCTGCCCGCACTGCATGAGTGCAGCCCCTCCCTGGCGCCGGTGTCAGCAGTTATGGCACGGCTGCCCCCACCGCTTATTTAACACAAGCATTGTTAATGAGGTGTGAGCAGATGTTGATTCACTCCCTGCGTCTGTTGTGCTACCGCTGAGCTGCGACTGGTGCTCTGATGCTCCCGGGTAATAAATCACCAGCACCGTTGTCACCGCGCAGAAGGGCCTCGTGCCCGTGTCTTGCTTCCCCCTTGCACGTCAGCGGCCCACCAGCTCCCCGGGCTGCACAGGCTCCGGCACCGAGGCTCGCAATGGCCCAGGCCAAGCCCAGCCGCGTGGCAGCTCCAGAGCACCTGCCGCCAAAGGGAGACACTGTGCAAGCGTGCAGTAAGCGCGCTTGTCCTGCCGCAAGGATTAGGTGCGCTGCATTGTGATGTTTCTTGCCAGTTTTTCCCTTGGGGGCTGTAAAAGGCCTGTGGAGCCTCTTGGCCCTGCTCCTACCCAGCGCTTCCCCCGGCCTCCGCTCGGAGGCGCTTTTACAGCGAGCCTTGTCGGAGCAGCGCCTAAAGCAGAGTCACGGAGGTGGCACCAAAGGCTGGGGCCAGCACGGGTCGACAGCCTGGACGGGGCCTGCGCTGGGACCTGCAGCCTCCGGGAGCCGGCGAGGCGTTGCCTTCTCTCGGGCCGTCGCGGGTCCACTAACTGCAGCATGCGCCAGGCCAGAGGCACTGACGGCCCGGGCCTCCTGCCCCCTCACCTGTCCCGGCTCCCGGGCTCGGGGATGGGGAGGCTGGAGGCAGGGGCCGGTGGGAGCTGAGCTTGGCTCTGCCAGTGCTTTCCTCTGCCCAGGAGCCTCGATCTCTCTGGATCCATAGTTTCATAGTTTCTAGGGTCAGAAGGGACCTGAGCAGATCATCAAGTCCGACCCCCTGCCACGGCAGGACAGAGTACTGGGGTCTAACCTCCTCTTCAAGACCCCCAGGGCAGGAGCCAGCACCACTGCTCTTGGAAGCTGGTTCCAGACCCTAGCCGCCCTGGCCGTGAAGTCGCGCCTCCTGATGTCCAGCCTGAATCCACCCTCTGCCGACTTGTGACCGCTATTCCTGGTCACTCCTGGGGGTTCCCCGGGGGAACAGGGACTCCCCCAGTGCCTGCTGGTGCCCCCGACTAGTTTGTGACAGGCCACTAGACCCTCCTCAGCCTGCTCTTGTCCCCCAGAGGCGCGAGGCTGGCGCGGGTGCCGCGTGGAGGCGTCCCTGGGGCGAGGCAGCCGGCTGCACCCCGGGGCTTGTGCAAAGCGCTGGGCGCCCCGGGTGCCTCCCTGCTGGGCAGCCTCGCTGCGTTTCCCTCTGAACAACCAGCCCTGGCGACGCACGGGCCCTGAACTGGGGGGCGGTCCCTCGTCCAGGGCCGGCTCCCAGCGCCCGGCCTGCTCGCACAAGAGCGCATCAGCAGGTGGTTAGCCCGGCGCCGCTCCAGCCGAGCCCGGTTCAGGACCAGCAACAGGACTGCGGCCGGATCCGGAGGGCGGCGAGGGTTGCTCCGGCTGAGGGCCCGTCCCGTGCAGGGCTCCGCCCGCTGCCCCCGGGCCAGCCGCCCGCCCCGGCCGGGGGAGGGAGCTCTGCCCCCGGGCTGGGTCCTGCAGCGCGGAGCCGGAGCTGGCGCCGGGACGGGCCAGGGCTGTGCCCGGGTGCTGCCCGCGGTGCCCACGGGCTGAGCGCCGCGGAGACGCAGCCGGGGTGGGCAGAGCTGGGGCGGGCTCAGGCCTCCTTCCACCCTCTGCCCGAGGCCTGTCCCCGCCGTGCGCCGAGGGCCCGTGGCACCGGCACACAAAGGCCGTGTCCGAGGGGCAGATGGCAGAGCCGTGCTGCCCAGGGGCAGGATCAGAGCAGCTTTGCTCCCGAAGCAGCCTGGAGCCTTCGGAGCCGTGTCCAATGGTCCTGTTAATTGCAAGCACGGAGGCACTCGCCCTCTCGGCCCAGCTGGCCTGAGCGAAGGCGGCTCTTCCCCCCGCAGGCTGCCTGGCTTCAGACACGGCCTGCACCGGCCCTGGCTGCGGCCGGGCGAGCGTGGGGCTGCGGTGGGGACACGTGCAGTCAGCAGCCGCGGGGGGAGCCAGCCGGGCCACCCGTGAAAGCCTGGGACACGGTGCCCCGTCCGGGTCCCTGAGCTCGGGACCGGCACCGGGTCTCTTCACGGCGGTCGGTGGGGCCGGGGCGGCTCGGCGCGGCTTGTGCGCCGCTGGTCCTGGCCCGGCTGCCTCTGTGCAGTGGCCCTGTACCGTGAGTGTTTGGTGTCCCCAGGCTCCGGGCAGGCTGTAGGGCGGCTGTTCCCCTCCCTGCTCCTCACATCACAAATGGTGTTAATTAAAGAGCCAAACCAGCCCCCCTCTGCAGCGGAAGAAACGACTTCTTGCGAGCGAGCGCTGTAATAGCCCAGCGGCCTGCTCCGGCCGGCGGCCTCCGCTCCGCGAAACGAAGGTGAATCATTAGCCCGAGCGCCTCGAGGTCTGAGCTGAAGACTGGATATCAGCTCTGATGAAATTCGAGCAACTTTCCCATCTCCCGGCGCGAAAGGTCGCCGGCCTGCGCCCTGAGCTCCGCGGAGCCCCGGGGCGGGCGCGGGCGGGCCCGGTGCAGCCCGGGAGCCGGCCGGGCTCCTGCCCGGCGCCGCGGGGTCCGGTCCGGGGCGGCGCGTCGGGACCGGCGGATGCGGCCTGTTGCCATGGTGACCGGGCGTGGGGGCGGCGCGCGCGAGGCCTGGGCAGCCGCGGCCGGGCGGGGGCGGGGCCGGGGCGGCCGCTGCGTGACCGGCCCCGGCCCCGAGGGCGGCGGGGCGGGGCGCGGGGCGGGGCCGGCGGCACATAGGGCCGGCGCGGGCGGCGGCGCGGCGCGGGGATGAGCGCGGCCGGCGCCGGGGACGGGCGGTGCCCGCGGGCGCTGCGGCTCCTGGCCGAGCTGTGCCGCGCGCGGAGCCTGCCCGGCCTCGACGGCGACACGTGCCGCGACGTGCTGCGCCTGCCCGCCGACCGGAGCCTCAGCCTCGCGCAGCCAGGTACGGCCGGCGCCGGCCCGCGCGCAGCGGCAGGGCCCGCGAGCTGCCCGGGCGCTGGGCGCGGCGCGAGGCCCGGCCCGGGGGCTCCCGACGCCGCAGCCCGAGCGCGGCCGGGCACGGCCGGTGGGGCGGCGTTCCCCGGGGTCACGCCGCACGGCTGGAGGGCTGAGGCAGCCGGGAGCGGTTGAGCCTTCCCTGCCCCGGCCGGGCTCGGGGTAGCCGCCGGCGGGGTCCCTCGGTGCTTCGGCACGGGCTGCGTCTCCGGCGGACACACGGGGAACGAGGGCTTCCCGAGCCGGAGCCCTCTGCTTGCCTCCGCCTGGCGGGAGGGGTGCGGCGAGCGGCGGGGCCGGCGGCCCGCAGGCAGCGACCCGTCGTGCCGGGCCGGCGCTGCGCCTGAGCGGGGTCCCGGGCGTCGCAGCCGTGCGCCGCTCCCCGGCGGGGACGGGGCCGCGCTCCTGCGGCCCGGTCTCGGCCCGCTGGGCAGCGCTGGGGGCTCTGCCCAGGACCGCCGCGGGGCTTGCGGGGCGAGCTGCTAACCCGGGGCAGAGGCCGGGCCCGGCGCTGCGGGCCGGGAGCGTGCTTCCGCCCTGCCGGTCCCAGCCGCGGAGCAAAGCGCGGAGCTGCGCAGCGGGCCTGGCTCCCCGCGCAGGGTGCCCCGGAGGGGCGGGAGAGCGGGCCCGCTGCCGCCCGCCTGCCACGCGCCGGTGCGCTCGCTGCAGCGGGCCGGGGCCGGGGCCGGGGCCGGGGGCGCCCGCGCAGATGCGGTGAGCTGCGGGCCCGCACGGGCAGGTGCGCGCGGCGGGACGAGAAGTGTCCCTTGATTTCTCGTCCTGGGGCTGCAGCCGCTGCGCGATCGCGGCGCGTCTCGGGTGCTGCCGCGGCTGCGTTGAGCAAGTGCGGGGCCGGATCCTGCGAGGTGCCAAGCTCGTGTCCGGGGCTGGCCCCGCGGGGACCGAGGCAGCCGGGGGACGCGGGCTGGGGATTGCATCCGTCTCCGGAGCTTCTCGCTCGCTGCAGCGCCGGGACCCCCTGGGAGCCCTCCCGCACTCAGACCCGTCCAGGTCCCCGCATCCGGGCCACATCCACATCTTCTCTTTGTGCAACGTCTCCTGCAGCGGCCAAAAAGAAGCAGCAGGCAGGACCGGCCGTGCTCGGGGGCTGCATCTTTCTGCAGTCGCGGGCGAGGGTCGGTGCAGGAGGGAGCTGCCAGGGGTGGAGAGGCCTGCTCCAAGCCGACCCACTTGGTCTTCCGGGGCCAGGCTGGACTCCGGCTCCGGCTCTCGCACTTGGGGTCCTGGCTGCCAGGCCCGCGGCTGGTTGTCCTTGTCACGCACGAAAACCAGACCCCAGGGCCCGCAGGAAATGAAAGCCCTTTGCACTTGGCTTGGGACGGAGCCGCGCTAGTGACTCGTTGGTCATACCCGGTGCAAGCCGCGTCCCGGGCCCGGCAGCTGGAGGGAGGCTGCCAGGCAGCTCCTCGGGGCCGGGGTGAGGAAACGCCCGGACAAGGGGCGGCCTTGGGAGCCGGAGCCTGCAGCACGGCGGCAGGAGCTGGACTGCAGCCAGCAAGCAGCCCCGGCGGGGCGCTGGCAGCGCCTGGGCCCGCTGGGCCCCGAGCACCCTCACGAGTCGTAACACCCGGCTCGCGCACGTGTGCGCCTGGCCCCGCCGGGGGGTGCGGGGGCGGGTGCGGCGCGGCGCCTGGGTGGGGACAGACGCTGCTGGGCTCTTTTCTGAACCAGGGAAAATCGCCTCTGGGCAGAGGGGGAGAGCAGCCTCGCGGGGGCCCAGCACGGCTCCACGCGGGGTCCTCCGAGCCCGCCGGAACAGCACGGCGAGCCGTGATGCCCACACGGGAACGACGGACTCGCGGCCCCCTCACGTCGGGAAGCAGGCCGAGGAGCTGCGCGGCTCCAGGGCGGGCGGAGCCCCGGTGCCGCCGCGGGCGCCGCTCCGCTTCCCGCAGCGCCCGGCTGCGTTTCGGCACCGCCGCGTGTGCCCGTCCGCACGCGCTGCCCAGCGGATGGTCGTCCCCGCCCGTGCCAGGCACGCGCAGCCCCGGGGGTGTGCCACAAGCCTCGGCCCAGGGCTGGGGCGGGAGACGGCCGGGTGAGTCCGCGCCCCCCACGGCGCTTCCCTGCTTTCCCTTGCCCGCACACGGCCGGCCGGACACCCGCCCCGCTGACCTTCGCTGCTCGGCCGGCTCCGGGCCTGGCGCCGCCCGGGGAAGCTCCTTCTCCCCGGAGGCACGGCCGGGGGCCGGTTGCTGTGTGTGCTGCCCCTGCCCCAGGCCGTGCTGCAAGCCGCGGCCGCCGCCGGCCGTGCTCTTCCTTGCCCCGGGATGCGTTGCTGTCGGGCCAGCGCTAGCTGCGGCCAGACGGGAATGCTCCCCGGACCGGACAGTGTCCCAGGTGGGCTCGCACGCTGCAGCGTGGCAGCCGGGGCGGGGGGCTGTTGTGGAGGGGAGCCGAGGCGCTGCTCTCCGGGAGCGTTTCCCGGAGCGGAGCTGCCGGGCGCTAATGGCCACGTCGGGGGGGCCTGCGCGGCAACCCCGCGGGCGGGGGCCGGCAGCTCGGCTCCTCCCTGCCCCCGCGAACCGGGACTGGGACACAAGCCGGCGCGTCCGGTTGCACCGGAGCAGTCGCGGCGCAGACGTTGCAGCCTCCCGGTGCGTCGGGGGCTGTACATCATCTCGTCTTCCGCGCCTTTGCAACGGGCGCGAGGAAATAAACCCCGCGCGGAAAGGCGGTGTTAGCGCTGCGCGCCCGTCCCCGGGCCCCCGCGCAACGCGCCTGTGCCGCGGGGGTCCCGCGTGGGGCGCGCGCGGAGCGCCAAGGGGCCGCGGGCGCGCTTCCCTTCGGCAGCTGACGGAGGCGGCGGGAGCGGAGACTCCGCCGCCGGCCGCTGCTGCAGCCCGAGGCCCCGTTCCCATAGCGGGTCCCGGGGGCGGCTGCCAGCGCCGTCGGGCTGGGCTGGGCCGGATCCGCCTGAGAGGTCGCGGGTTAGCGCGCTGCACGCACCGTAATTGCACTCAGCAGGGCTTATAATAGCTTATTAGATTGTCATCTGTTAGGCGTAAAGCAGCGACAACTGTTACCGCCTCATTTATAACACCCCGGGGAGCGGCTGATTAAGACAGAAACCCGCGTGCTTCCCGCGCCTGCTCCGGCGTGTCCTGGCGCGGGGTCGGCGGGCACGGCTGGCCCCGCGTGGCCCGGGCCCCGCGTGCGGGGGCAGCCCTGCTCTGTGCCGCAGGCCTGAAGGAGAAGCTGTGGCTCCGGTCCCAGCGGTAGCCCAGTCTGACACGCGATGAGGCGGCCCCTGCGTGTCCTCCCCACGGCGCCCGGGCAGTGAGCGGCCAGCTCTCTGCCTCCCTTGCAGAGGGAGCCAAGCCGCCCCGCAGGAGCTTCGTCATGGCCAGACGGACATTTCCGCTGTGAAGAGGTGACTGGAGGGGGACGAGCAGAGGGACGCGGACCGCGCCAGGCGAGGCCCCCGGCAAGGGGCGGGCCGGCTGCAGGCAGGACTGCCCGTGACGCCCGCCGTGCCCGGTGCGGGGACGGTCCCGCGGCGGGAGGGGCCAGGACAAGGCGGGTTTGGCGCTTGGGGCCTGGCTTCCGCAGCGAGCTCGGTGAACATCCCCGAAGCGGCAGCGCGTCCCCCAGGCGGGCCCGAGGGAGCTCGCCGCCGTCGGGCCCAGGGAAGGGAGCACCCGAGGGCGTCTGCAGTGTGGCCCAAACCCTGTTTCAGCGCTGGGTGTATTTCTTGCATGGAAAATGTGACGATTTACAGCTCTGGAGGCACCGGGAAGCTCTGGTGCAACCAGACACCCTGGGTTTTGTGTCCTGATTAGGTCTCAGATGGGCAGGCACGAGCCCAGCTGCTGGCACCTCACCCGTGGGCATCGCTGCGCAGGCTCCCATCATGTCAGACCCTTGCAGACCGGCACGTACCACACTGCGCCCCGTCACGTCGGCGGCGAGCAATGGGCCCCGTGCGGTTGGGGTGCGAGTCCCCCGGTGCTGGGCACTCGCGGGCTCCACAGGGCGCGGCCGCAGCCCGGCTGCGGGGGCTGTGCGGAGAGGCGCGGCGCGGGTGCGGCCGTGCGGTGGTCCCGGTGCCCTGGCCAGCGCATCCTGGCGCGGCGTCTCGCCGAAGGAGCTTGGCCAGAGCGCCCAACGCCTTGCCGGGGAGAGCTCCCTTCGCCAGGCTGAACGCCGCTCCGCGAGGCCCCGGGTGAGGAGCCGAGGGCCCTGAGGCCGTGTTTGTGGCTACCGCGTCGCTGCCCTCCCGGCGGACACCCGGGGCTCTCCTAATGGCGCTTGCCGCAGCTTCGCGGCGCCCGTTGCGGTGGGGCTCCCAGAGGTGGGTGCCGGCGGTTCCCTTGGCAGGGGCTGCTCAGCCTCCGCGCTCTGGGCCGGCCCGAGGCGGGCTCCTCTGCACCGCGGGTGACGCTGCTCTGCGCTGGCGGGAACGGCTGCACCACGGCGATGCCCGGCGCCGCCGGCCGCGGGCTCGGGGTGGCCCCGAGCAGGCCCAGGCGCGCGCTCTGCTGGGGCCGGGCCTGTGCAGCTCCCTCGTCTCCCTGTTTGGGATGCAGAGGGTGCAGCCCTTCCTTGCTGAAAGCGGGCGCCCTCCACCGCAGCGTGACCGGCAGGATGGTGCAGAGCTCCGAGTCCGTCCTGGGAGGAGGATGCTCTGTGCTGCGGATCCCAGGCTCTGGAAATCCCCCTCTCCCCGCATGGTCCCCCAAGAGGGCCTGAGCCCCGCAGGCATCCCCGCTGCCGGCAGTCTCTTGGGGCTCCCTGCCGGGGCCTGTTTGGCCGTGACCGAGGAGGCGCGTTCAGAGCCTCGGGCCCCACAGGCGGGTCCCAAGTTACCAGCCTCTCGGTCGGCCCCGTCCTGGCCTGGCGGCTGGTGTGGGAGCACGTTCCTGCTGTGTGTCCGCACAGGGCCAGGGCAGAGCCCACCCCGTGTGACCCCCTTTGCTGTTCACACGTGTTCGCCTGGTGCCGACTGATCCTGCCCTGAACTAGCACGTGGGTTTAGCGCAGCCGAGGGCATGGGAAGCAGCAGGACGTGGTGAGGCAGAAATGGGGGTTTGCCCACCTTGTGCTACCGGGCCGGGGGGCTGCGTCCCAGCTGCGAGCGCGAGGGGCTGGCAGCAGCGAGGGAGCCCGCGGCTGGATCCGCACGCGCGGAAAGGCGCAGGCCGGCGAGCTTGCTGCCTGCGGGGGTGCGTCGTCTCCCTGCCATGTGGAAACATTACCTGTGCTCCTCTCGCCCTGCTCCTGGCGCTGAAGGCAGCACCTGGCGTGGGGCCCTGGGCAGTGAATCCAGCCCGTGTTGCTGGGCTCTGCTGTCTGGCCACGCGCTGAACCACGGGCTCTCCGGGTGCCTTTGGCTGGCTGGAGCCACGGGGGCCCCAGCCAGGCGCCGGGGCAGAGCGGGGGTGGGCTCCGCAGGCCAGGGGACGGCCACTGCTCGCAAGGGAGGTTGCTGGGTGCAGGTGGTGGAGGCGGATCCCAGTGCTCATCTCGCAGGGCGGGTTGCGTGGTCTCGCTCCCCAGGCCGTGTCCGTGTGTGCGGCTGCTCTGGTCCACAGGCAGGACTTCGCAGGACCTCCGCACCGCGTCTCGGGCGCCAGCACCCGGGACCTCGGCAGAGGCCTGCGGCACAAGGGGGGGTGGGGAGAGCGAGCCGGAGGCTGCCTGCCTGGTGTGGTTTGGGCCGCCGCACAGCCGCTGGCTCCCCATGAGCTCTCTGTATCAAGCAGGTTGTCTCCATGCTTAGCGTGCAATAATGAGATGTTTTTGATTTTATAATCTTATATAATTACTCTCAAAATAGCCTCTGATTCATCCCTGCCTTTGAAGTTAGTGCTTTGCATTCCAATACGGTCTCCCATCGAAGGAGCCCTGTGTAGTGGCAAATTAAACTTTTAAGAAGTCTTTTCTATCTAATTGAGGCCTTGGCGGAGTGACTGAAGTCCTTTGTGTGCCCATGATGCTGTGGCAGCTCTTCCCTCCCTCTGCAGGGCCCCTCCAGCCATCTGCGGCGCGGCTGGCACCCCGCGCGGCACCAGCCAGCCTGCGAACCTGCGTGGGAGCGAGCAGCGCGGGGTGCCGCTCGGAGAGCGCGGCATAGCCGGGGCGCCCTCGCCCCCAGGGAGACGAGCTCCTTTCCACGCTAAGAGACAAGCTCGGTGGGGAACAGAGCGAGTGCAGCTTCAGACCCTCTCCAGCCTCTCTCCTACCTGGAAATCCCCAAGATTTATCTTGTGAGGATCCTAGCCTGGCCTCGTGGGCCAGGGGGGCCGTGAGGATGTGCACAGTGAGCTCCACCTTGCGGGAGCCCTTCCCGCCCAGCTCCCTGGAGCAAACTGTGGGCTGGACCCAATGATCTTGCAAGGTCCCTCCCACCCCTTGCGCTCTATGAAACTCTTCTCCCATGCAAACAGGTACCAGTCCAGATCCTCTGCACTGACCTCCACGCAGTTGCTTTGGATCCACTTCCAGGGCTTGGCCCTCGGGCAGCTGGCCTTAGACGTGCTTGCTCTGTGGGCGTGCAGGGTCCCAGGGTGGCACCTGCGGCTGGAAGGGCAAGGCGGGTCTGGGAGGCTTGTCCCTGTGTCCCCAGGACATGGGCAAATGCAAGAGCTGGAAGGGTCGCGTGCGCCTGGCTGAGGAGCCTGCGGGGCAGCCCGGCCCTTGGCACCGGTGCTGGATGACTGGGGCGTGCCGCTCGGCGCCGGGCTGAAGGAGAGGTTGCTTTGCCTTTTTCCCCGCCACGCGCACGATGAGATCATGTCTGCAGGAGGACGCGGCTGTGCCCAGGCCCTAATATTTTTTTCTGACCTGGTGCCTTAATAATTGCTGAGAACTTAATGAAATATTTCCCCAGCAGCAGTGAGCCGCCCTGGGCAGACATGCTCCTTTTCCACCACGCGCACCATGGCGGTGGCAGGCAAACTTGGGTGTGACAGCTGCTAATAACCTCCCCAGCTCGGAAGCCCTCCAGGAGACTGCCATCGCCTGCAGCCACCCAGCCAACACGGCCGGTTAATTGAAATGAGATGCTAGTTGAGGGATGCGTGACGCTGAAATGCTGCAACACGTAGCTCGGGGCTGTGCCCAGAGCACTGGGGCCACGCTTGGCTTGGCCCCTAGCCTGGGCACCGTGGAGTCAACCGCACGCGTTCCTACGGCAGGCTGGCCTGGTGTGGGAGCAGCTGTGGCCAGGCACCAGCTCGGCCCCATAAGCTCCTGTAGGTTTTCCCTCTGCTGCATGTGCATCCTTACGGTGGGTTTATCTAGTGTGCGGGGAGCCACGTGTCTCACCCACGCTGGTTGAGCATGACTCGCGTGACTCCTGCCATTTTTCTGCCGTGCCCTGCCACCGCATCATGGGCACACGTAAAAGGACTTGCGTCACTCTGCCAAGGCCTCTCTTCTCGCATGCAGCCTCTCAACCCAATGACTTGCTAAGGGGTTTTCTCCTGCTAGAAAAATTTCCAAGTCCTGCTGGGCACAGGCCCCTGGAGCTTGGACACCAGGTCAGCCTGCCGTAGGACTGCACGGGGCTGACCTGACGCCTGGCCACAGCGGCTCGGCTGCTAGGGTCGCCTCGTCCTGCTGTGACTAGGCTGCGGTCATTCTGGTTCTTCTGTTCGGACTTTCCCAAATATCCTCGCTGGTACCTCCAGCCTGGGGCGTGTGACATCACCCGGGACATGAAACCTGAGTGTTAACTATGCCTACCTGTCTCATAAGTTTCCAGTTTTCCGAGATGAAGCAAAAGGGAGCGTTCTACTAATGACCTGCCTTTGAAGGGCCTGGCCATGCTGGGGCTGAGGGCAGAGGTCCTGCCACAGGTGCAAGGCCCCTGTGCCTTATCAGGCTGCACAGATGGGCAGGAGATGGGCTTCTGGCTTCCAGGCAAAGTCCCAAGCTCCCCCTGGATGAGGCCAGCCCAGGACTAGCAGGAAGGGAAGATAAGCCTCCAGGGAGCTTGCTGTGGTTCGGGGACCAGTAGACGGGCTTGTGCGGATTGCCGTATGGGGTACTGCCACGCTGCCCATGTGGGGTCTTGCTGGACCAGCCTCTCCCGGGGGCAGCGGTGGAGCTCCGCCAGCCCCTGCCAGGGGCCGCTTCCCCGGGGGCGAGGTGCAGAGCGTGGCCGGGGCCGGCAGCCCCGTGGGTATGTGGCCTCGTTTGGGCGGAGGCCTGCGACCTGGCTCCTGGCGCGTGCGAGCAGACGCTGCGGGCTGGGCTGGGGGAGCTCTGCACGTGTCGGCAGGGCTCACGGCTGGGCCCTTCCCGGACAGGGGGCAGAAGTGACCCCTCTCCCCAGCGCCTGCCCAGTGGGGACGCGGCCCCGCAGCTTCCCCGGCTGGCGCTGGCTGCCGGCCGGTGAGCTCGTTGCCTGCTGCGCTCGTGGGGCGAGAGCAGGGCGTTGCTCTGTCGGGGGCTCCTCGGGCGGCCCTGTGCTGGCTTGGAGGCCTCTGCTCACTGCAGGTGCAGGAGACGAGCCACTGACCCCCCCGCGCCTTGCACCTCCCAGGCAGAGGCAGCAATAAACACCCAGGCAGCAGCTCCCGGGAGGTCGTGCTCGCCGCTGGGGAGAAAGCTGCTCTACCTGCCCCTTGTTAAAAAGCACCTCGAGGGGAAGCCGACGGAGGCTCTCCGAGCGCACGTTTATAGCACAGGCGGCCGAGTGCAGGACTCGCGGTCTGCAAACCCTGCTCCGCTGCATCTCCGGCTTGCGCCATTATCCGGGTAGGTGTCGTGCCCCACGGTCGCCAGCCGCAGCGGCGTCCGGCCACGGCTCCAAGCTGCCCCAGGGGTCTCTGTGGGGCAGGTCCCTGGTCTTGTCCGGGGGTGCTGGCACCACTCTGGCAGCGCCATGGCCTGTACTTTGGAGCTGACAGGCCAAGGCCCTCTCCCTGCTCCCCGCTCCCTGGGGAAGGGGTTCCCACCCTCAGCCACAGGCAGCAAGAGCAGAGCTTGGCCTTGGCCACTTGCGTTTCCTGCCCCTTCTGGGTTTATCTCTTCAGTTACAAGCTGCCAGGGAAACTGCCATATTAGAAAATGGATTTTCTTACATCTTGCACGAGGGAACTGGATTAAAATGGGGTAACAATAGCCAAGCGAGATAAGAGGCTCATGATGAGCTGCAGAAGCTGTTCTGGAGTCGCGCAGCCCTGCTTGCCTGATAACAAAATGTCAGACAAAGCTGTTATTTTGGAGGGGGACGGGAGGGAAACCCTCCCTGCCTTTTCTGTATTTTTTCCAAATGGCAACTTCTTCAGAAAGCAGCAACTGGCCCCATCCCTCACGGCAGCGAGCCGTGTGCTGTAGGGTCGGATGTGCGGCAGCGCCGGGGGACAGAGGCTCATGGGTTGGGCAGCACCGTGGCTGGAGCAATCGGCTGAGCCACGTCTGCGGTGCTGGTGCCCGAAGGAAGCCCGCGCGGTTGCTGCCAGCCCTGCCTTTCTCCCGGAGAGCGGCTCCAAAGCGCAGCGCGTGGCAGGGTGGCGTTAACACGCCGACCAGGCCACGCTGTGCTGCTGGAGGGATCTTCGGGGACGTCCACCTGCTCTGACGGCAGGAACGTCCAAGCTGTCCCTGACGGCAGGGTTGTGCCCAGCAGGTTGGTTAGCCAAGGAGCCGTCTGTCGTAGAAGGTGAGCAGACCCTTTCAGGCCCCAGAAGTGTTTATGTGCCTGATGTGCTCCTAACCTCGGCTTGCACCTCGTGGAATCGACTAAGGTCAAGCTCCATCCAAGCAATATTCAGGTTTGATAAGCCCAGATGACTTCAGGGTCATCTTCCAGCCCACCCGTGTTCCTCTGAGGCGCAGACACAAACCCCTGGTCCCTCTTCCTGGGTTTTGTCTGAGCTGTCAGAGGAAGGATTAGATGCTCGGGCATAAAAGCATCCCTAAATCCCAGCCAGCCAGCTCAGCAAGAAGCAGCATGGACTTAGCTCCATCACAAACTGGCAACAAGTTTCCAGGGGGGGTAGCTGATCGTTTCTGAAGCTTTTCATTAGCAGCCGTGCTGTGCTTAGCAGAGTTGTGTGCTGCATACACCCCTGCCATAAACAGAAATGTCTTAGCGGAAAGCTCCTTGCAACACAGCAACTTCTGTCAGTGATGGGTTCTGCATTGCAGCTGGGCCGAGACCCCGGTAGCATCCTATGCTGCGATTTAAATGATCAGAGGGCATGCACACAAGGGTGAGGGATTATTAGGTCTTGCTGGCTGAGCCCTGACATCGCTGGGTAAATTTAAACCTGCCGAGGAGCTTGGTCCTGAGCACGGCCCCACCAGGCTAACGGCTCTTGAGATGTTTGTAGATATTCGGTGCATTTGCTGCTCGGGTCTTCGGTGCTGAGAGGCCTGAGGCTGCGTGCCCTGGAGACTGCCGTACCCTGGCAGAGGTGTGCTGCTGTTTGCCTTTTGGTCCCCCGTGCTCAGAGCACCATCGGCAGCAAATGTCCTGTCTAGTTATCCCTTCATACCTCCTTTTGGTTGCTAATTATAGGCACAATTTTAATAAGGATAAAGATGTTTACATTTGCAAGGTAGCTCCCAGTCACTGAAGCTGATGACTGGCGTGGGCGTATGTGTGCACACACACACACCCACACACCCCCTAAGCTGGGCCTTAGGCCATCGACGTCTGCGAGGGACTTGAAGAGCCGTGCCAGAAAAGCTTCCCCCGTTTCAAAGAACGTTTGCAAAGGAAAGAGCCTGAACGGGAACAACAGAAACATTTTCCTCCATCTGGCTCGTTACGCTTTCTTATGAAACTGCTTGACATTGAGAGCCCTGGGACCGGTGCCAGGGTGTAGCTCAAAGCGCTGTAAAGCAGCAGCTCGGTGCTCTCTGCTATGCTGAGAACACAATTAGCCAGGTCTCCAAGGAAGCTCCGCTGTTTGTCTTGTGCAATCCTATTTATTATTAAATAAGACAAAAGCCATTCCCTCCCTGAGCTGCGATGCCCCCTCCCTCTGCCCCGGCAGCAATGGTTTGTGTATGATAACACCCTGCAGTCTGCCTCCCACAGGCACCGAGCTTGGCACAGGGCTGCGAGAGGGAGCATGGGTTGACTGCAGAAGCTTTCCAGCGCTAGCACCCGAGCCCTGCTCCTTCCCTTCGTGCCACCTGTCAGACCCTCCTGCAGGACAGAGCCCGCAGGACCCGGGGTGACACGGTCTCCACGGACCCTTCTAGCTGCCCGGGGCTGCCACGCCGTGGACGTGGGATGCTTCTCCAATTTCTGTCCAAGCTGTGCTCTGTGTGCTGGCAGCCGTGCTCCCACGGCAGAGGATGACGGTGTGTGTGACCGGGCTGCTGGAGAGGCCGTCTCCTCCCCGCACAGATAAAGTGGTGTCATTCTTAGACTCTGGTGTTTTGTTGAGATGAAAATTTAAATCTCCATCATGTTCTGTAGCTGTTCCCAGGCTCAGGCATTACAGCTCTAATTACGGCTGGACGCAAATTAAAGCATATGATCAAAAGAAGCAAACCTGCTGGAAAAGCCTTGCGTGTTAAGGTGAGGCATATTTCAGGGATTAGTACAATAACTGCTGTAATGAAGAACAGCTGGGAACTGCCTGGATTGGCAGCCAGAGGCTCAGCTGCCGAGTAAGGATGGATTTTGAGTGGTTTCCTTTTAAACTGCAGTTTTGGGGTGAGGCAGGTGCCTGGTAGAGTTCCTGAGGGGGAGAAGTTGTTGGCATTAGCTAGACGCAGGCGTGGTGTGAGCTTGGGCAGTCGCGGGCAGACTGGAGATGAGCAGACAAACACCCGGCTCAGGCTTGTGCCCGGGCACTTCAGGCCCTGCCTCCCTCCCTCTGGCGTGTCCTGGTGCTGTGGTGATCTGAACAGTCGGGCGAAGGCAGGAGCAAGGGGCCTTCGCCTTCTCCTTCTCCCAGACCTGATCCAGCTCCCTGTGCAAGCCAGGGAGAGGCTCCTGCTGCCCTCAGGGCCGGAGGGCTGAGAGCACATCCCACGGTGCTAATGTGATTTGTGTGGGGTCATGTCGTTAATGAGTAACCCACCATGCCGCTCCTCTCCCTCCTGATGAGAGCCTGGGAGCAGCCGAGTGGGGCCCGGCTGCAGCGCCTGGAGGTGAGGTGTTCATCACCGGCTCCGGAGGAGAGGGGAGCTGCTGGAGTCAGTCAAGTGGGTGCAGCCCCCCTGCTGCCAGACCCTGGGGTGGCTGAGCTCCCCCCGTGCCATGTGGGGGCATCTCCGCATCCCGCCGGTCCCTCATGCCCTTTGTCACTGCTGCATGGGACGGGTCCCCCCAGGATCCGGGCGCGAGAGGGGCAGCGCGAGGCCTGCAGCAGGTCGTGCTGCTGCTGTCCCCGTGCGGGCGAGGCCAGTCCGCAAGCCGAGCGCAGCGCCGCTACCGAGTGTTTTGGCGCTCCTGGCACTGTCCTGGCCTGGGCGCTCTGCGGACCCCTCCCCGGTGCCCCGGCAGAGGCAGCCGGGATGGCGGGCGCCGCAGCCGTCCCTGTCCCTGGCAGCGCCGCCATAGGGTCCGTCCTGCTGGGCAGCGCCAGCGTCCGCCAGCCCTGATGGGTTTCTCACGACCGCTCTTTCTTCTTTTCTTTCCTGTCCCGTCCTCCCCTTTCGTCCCTCCCTGCCCCTCCTGTCCCCCACCACCCTCCCCTGTCACTGTCACTTCTCCTGCCCTGTAGAGCTCTCCGTCAGCCTCCTGGCAGTGGTAGTTATTGTGTGTGGCCTCGCCCTGGTGGCAGTCTTTCTCTTTCTCTTTTGGAAGCTGTGCTGGGTGCCCTGGAGGCAGAAGGCCGTTCCCGCTAACCCCACCAGCGCCCCCAGCGAGCCGGACCGCGGCAAGGAGGCCATGGCCGACAAGCTGAAGGACACGGGCACCCTCGGCTTCCTGGAGGCAGCGGTGAAGATCAGCCACACGTCCCCGGACATCCCGGCAGAGGTCCAGCTCTCCATGAAGGACCACGTCTTGCGGCACGCGCGGATCCAGCGGCAGACGACGGAGCCGGCGTCCTCCACCAGGTGGGTGCTGCCTGGGGGGCGCGTCCGCCTCGGCTCGGTGCTGGGGCTGGCCGCCTGAGCGCTGGGCGGCGGTCCCGTGGCGGTCCAGCGTCACGGAGGCTGCCGGCAGGTGCCCGCGCTGGGGGAGACGCGGGCTTGCTCCGCACCTGAGGGGCGCCGGGCCCGTGGGCAACGCAGCACCCCCTGGGCGCGCTGGGGCTGCCGGGAAGAGAGGGGCCTTGTCCCCTCCCGTTGGCAGGACGCCCGGCCTGGAGCGGGCAGCCGCGAGCCGGACACGGCAGTGCCCGTCCAGGGCCAGCGAGCCCGAGCTCCCAGGCGTGCTCCGCCCGGCCCCGGGCTGACGGGCACGCCAGGCAGGAGCTGGTGGTGGAGCCGCCGTCCTGGCACACGGGCGGTGGCACCGGTGGCAGGTTTCCGTCCCACGTGCGCAGCCTGGCCCTCTGGGCGGCAAGGAGCCAGGCCCTGCCCCGAGCCCTGCGCGGCCGCAGAGCTGACCCGAGAAGCAGCCGGCCTGGGCCTCTCACGGCCTGGGCTTAGCGGCTTTGTTGCTGCCTCCTGCTACTGGGCCCAGAACCCAAAAGCGCCGCGGTCTGAGCAGGGGGCGGGCAGACATCCCTGGCTGCGGTGCCCTCGCCCTGGGATCGTGGGCGCGAGATGGGCCAGCTGCTGCATTAAGGCAATCGCAGGCCGGGCCCTTGATGGTGCAGCCGGACTCAAACCCTGTTACTGTGACTTGACCCCGTTGTGTCAAGCTGTCAATATGCTGGTGGCCACTTCTGCGGGGCGCGGCCGCGCCGGGCGGGCGCAGGGCCGGTGCCTTGTCAGATGGAATTAGGCCCCGCGGCGCTCGCGCTTGCTTCTGTGGCTCAAAGCAGGGCTAATTGGATAATGGGACTGACGGGTCGCTCCCTGCCCGGCTCCGCACGAGCTGGATTTCAGGGCCCCGATCAATGCTTCCGCGTTAGCCCACAGGCAGCGCGAGGGCCTCGGCTCCACGTTCATCCCCTTCCCCAGAGCTGGGGACCCGCTGGACCCTGAGGACGTGAGCGAGAGACCACCACCACCCCTTGCCACGTGTCTGAGCAAGGAGGTTCTCTGTCCTGCCGGCGCTGGGAGCCCTGAGGGGTGGGGGCAGGTGCTTGCATCCAGTTAACTTGCCCCAGAGGAGCGAAGGAAAACCCCACACACAGTGTCACGCTTGGTCAGGAAGCGCCCCTCGGCCCTGGCGCTAGAGGAGAGGCCCTGCTGCCTGCGGTAATGCGCCGGCATGGGGCTGCTGCCAGCGCCCACGCTGGCCTCAGGGTCTGCAGGACGGCGTGCGAGATGTCCAAGTAAAGGCAAGATGCCCCTGTTGCTTGTCGGAGGGTCTGGAAGGTCGTGCCAGGCGCGTCGGCCCCTCTGCACGGAGGGGCGTGTGGGGCCACGCGGGGGCGCCGAGGCCTGGGCTCAGGTGGAGGGGCCGGCCACCAGTCCCCACGGCCACCGAGTTCCCGGGGCAGAGACCTGTCCCTCAGCTGCCCGGAGCCCCCCAGCCCGTCCCCTTCGCGCCCTGGGCCCGGGTCAGCTCGGGGAGGGAGCAGGAGAGGCGAAGCGCCCAGCTGTCTTCTGCTCCTCTGCAGGCACATCTCCTTCAAGAGGCACCTGCCGCGGCAGATGCACGTGTCCAGCGTGGACTATGGCATGGACCTGCCGCCTGCGGCCGAGCAGCCGACCAGCATCGGCCGGATCAAGCCCGAGCTCTATAAGCAGAAATCTGTGGACTCGGAGGATCCCAAGAAGGAGGCGGAGAAGACCTGCGGGAAAATAAACTTCGCGCTCAAATATGACTACGAGAACGAGACGCTGATTGTGCGGATCCTCAAGGCCTTCGACCTGCCGGCCAAGGATTTCTGCGGCAGCTCGGACCCCTACGTCAAGATCTACCTGCTGCCTGACAGGAAGCGCAAGTTCCAGACGCGGGTGCACAGGAAGACGCTGAACCCCACCTTCGACGAGTCCTTCCACTTCCCCGTGCCCTACGAGGAGCTGCCCAGCAGGAAGCTGCACCTCAGCGTCTTTGACTTTGACAGGTTCTCCCGGCATGACATGATCGGGGAGGTGATCCTGGAGAACCTGTTTGAGGCCTCCGACCTCTCCCGGGAGACCTCCGTCTGGAAGGACATTCAGTACGCGACCACCGTGAGTAGGCGCAGCCGTGGCAAGGCGGAGGGTGTTGGGCGTTGCATGTGCACGGGCAGCGCGGGGCGGGGCGGCTTCCCTGCAAGACCATGCTGCGTGTTGAGGGGACCGGTCCCGGTGCCCCGTGTGGGTGACAGCCCTGGGTCATGCCGTGGGGGCTCCTCTACGGCAGGTCTCTAGCTGTCCCCATCCCCTGTGGCCGTGGGACCCGGCTGTGGGCGACAGAACTGGACTGACGCCAGAGATGTTGGACTGCTCAAAGGCACGTTTGTCTTCAGCGTTGCGTCCTCGCCTCCGTGGCTGTCGTGCTCGTGGTGGTGTCCTTGCTCCGTGGCGGGCTGGAAGCTTCAGACACGTGCCCTGGAGGGTGACGAGCGCTAACCCCAGTCGTGTCTCGTTGCTGCCCCCTGCCTGACGGTGACGCTCGCAGCGGTGTTTCTGACACCCACTGTCGCACCCATCGCTTTGGGCAGGTGGCACGCGGCTCTTGGCCGCAGCCAGCACATGTCCCACGTGCTCTGGGGAAGTGGCTTGGTCCCAGTGGGTGCAGTTCAAATCTTCCCTGCTCATCAGTTGTTCAACCTTTCAGGTGCACCGGAGGCCCCAAGCGTTCAAGTGTTCGCTGTTTTAATGTTTCCAAACCTCCAATCACTCCTCAAGAGTAGTTCCCTGCTTGAGACCTGAAGCCAGCCTTGTGCTGCAGACACAGCTGTAACGCAGCTTGTTTTTCCCACTTTAATGGCAGGGTTTGATTTTTCTGTGCCCACAGCTGGGTTCCTCGAGCTACTCCTTACACACCGTACTAAGAAAGAGCTGATGAGGTTGCTTCGGAGCCCGAGTCCTGCCCCTCTCTGCAGTGGCCTGGCTAGCCGGCTTTCAAGCTGCGTGAATGCAATTTTCCAGCGGTTTGAAAGGCTTTTCCTGACAAAATGGTCCTGATAAGTGAGAGTTTAAACAAACCCACTTGAATGCGGAGTTAAGGAATTTGCCAAATGAGCCCCGCGTGTAACGAAGCCCTTCGTGCACGGGCTGCTGGGGCACGCGTCTATCCTCTGGGATCAGCGCCTTTGCGCTTTATCTCCCACCCTCGCTCCTACATCCTTCCTCCTGGACTGGCAGCCGAGGAGAGCAGCCGTTGCTACGGTCCTGGAGCGCGGGCTCATTATTTCTGTGTAAAGCTCCACATTAATCATTATAATGGCATCACTGTCTTGAAGGTTTGCAAACACCTCTGCGCTATTGTAGTTATTGCTAAAAGCCAGGAAATGGTGAGACCCCAGCACACACTGCTAATGCTACTGAGCCGGGCTTATTGCAGGGAAGGGCAGTCCTAATTGGCTTCATAAATATGCATCAGGTCTTAGGCAGACCTAGCCCTGGGTACTAGCACTTGGCCTTAATGAAGTTCTTAATCTTCTCATCTTCGGATGCAAACAACAAGGCCGAGCTTAATTTCTGTTATTCCTGCTGCTGCGTTTGAGACATTTCTGACACCCAGGAGAGGGGAGAGCCCGGGAGGGGCTGATGGAAAGCGCCTTTCCCGCAGTCTTGCTCGGAGCCCGGCTCCCCCCGGGCTGCGCCTCCCAGACGCGGCTCGTGGGCAGGTCCCCTGGGAGTGGCCACGTCCTGCTGCCCCCTGGGACGTGGCTCCGTGTCCCGCCCTGGCGAAGGGGGCCGGGAGGGCTCTGTGGAGTGAGAGGCCTCGGGTGCAGGCTGAGCGCTTCGGGAGCGGGGAGCCGTGGTGCAACGCAGCTGGGCGAGATGGCTGCAGGCCTGGAGCTGACCTGCACATTGCTCGTGTCTCCATTGATCAAGCCCAACCCTGAGCTGGGGAAGGCACCTGCTGCCCCGTGGCAGCCCTCGGGCGCGTCGGCCGCTCGGGACCTGCCTGGGGGGTTAGACGGCGCTGCGGGATGTGTGGGACGCGTGTGTGGCGTGTGCCTGCCCCGGATTGAGATGGTGCTGGAGACTTGACGATACGCGCCGCAACCGTACAACATCCCGGCCCCGGGCCAAGCGGTTCCTGTCTCTTCTTCTCGCAAAGGAGGAGGAGGGCCAGCGGGCCGGGGGGCGGCCGGCGTGGGCCTGGGCTGCAGGGAGGACTGTGCTCAGACCGTCACGTGTGGCAGACCTCGCAGGACAGCGCGGCAGGGTGGTCCCTGGGCTGTCCTGGGCCCTCTCCCCCTTGCTTTGCTGGGAGTGATCCCGGGCCCGGGTGTCTCCCTCACCTGCCGGAGCCTCAGGACACTCCCCTGACCCCAAAACATGGAAAGGGCCAGCAGGGTCTCGGTGCAGAGGGCTGCGGAGGCACCCAAGCAGCTGACGGTGCCGTGATCAGTCGTGCATTTGCACACCCAATACGCTGGGTACAGCTGGGTCACTGGGCAGCACTGTGCAAGGAGCAGCACATTGCACGTGAACTGGAGGGACGCTTGGTTTTGCAGCTTGCTCATCCGGGGCTGCGCTCCTCCGCGGCTCCTGCGAGGCGTTTGCAGACAGCCCTGGTCCAACACAGGCAGGCAGCTTCCCTGCCCTGGGCCCCTTCCCCTCTGCCTGGTGCAGCCCCTCCGCCCTCCCGCCGAGCAAGGTGTCAGCCCTGTGCCCCGCGCGGCTCCTCTCCGCACAGGCAGCACGAAGTGAGCGAGCGCTCGCAGGAGGCCGTGTCCAGAGCTCTGCTGTGCCTGCTCCAAGCCACCACACGCTGAATAATGCATGAAGAGGAGCAGCGCTGGCTGGCGCACGCCGTCTGAATGAGCAATCGCCACGGTGCTGCAGAGCGTGCACGCTTCTGCTCAGGCAGGCCTGCAGGGCCACGCTCGGGTGCAGGCGTGCTCCACGTGCTGGCATCACGGACGGGTGTGTGCGCAAGACCCGCACCCCAGCCTACGGGGCAGCCCCTGGCCGGGCCACCGCAGGGGCTCCGGTGGGAGGTCCGTGGGGCTGTGGCCCATCTCCACGAGGTCTCTTTGCTCTCTGTGAAACCGCAACAGCGACACGAGGGGCCTGGACTTGGCCGCGCTCGTTCTCCAATAACCCTCTCCTGGCGCGAGGCTGGCACGACCAGCGCGCCTGCCCTGGCCTGGGCTGGCAGGGTCGCTCGCCCTCCGGCAGCAGCTGGAGCAGAGGGTGCGGGGCAGGCGGGAGGGAGAAGACGAGGGCAGAATCGGTTCCCAAGACCGGCCGCTGCCGCGGAGCGGGCAGGGCTGGGCAGGCCGCGTGCTCTGGGGGACAGTTGGGTCGTGTCTCGTGAGCTGGCGAAGGGCAGGCTCCACCGATGTCCGCGGGAGGTTTGCAGGTCCTGGGGGTCCGCAGTGCAAAGGCGCGTTGTTCTGAGTGGCAACAGCAATTTAAAGTGAAGTCCACGGGCCCCTGCAACGCTGCTGGCACGACCAGACCGCAGCAGCGGGGTCGGCCGTGGCTTGGAGCGAGGCTCAGGATGTCTGGTGCAGCACGCGGCAGGAGGGAGAGCGCCCAAGCCAGGGTGGCAGGACATACCCACCTGGGCCGGGCGCGGGACGTGGGCATTGCCTGGCGCGGCACCCCCCTCAGGCTAGCGATACAGTGCGGACAAGCCCTGCTCTGGCTTATGTCTCATGTGACTGCATCGGTCAGCAGGAGAGAGGTGTGCTGTGGTGTGGTCCTGTCCGCTCCGCTCCGGACGGCCCCGAGGGAGCAATCGCCGCTCCTGGACGCGGCAGAGGAGGACTCCCGTCTGTTCGGCCGTGCGAGGGCACGATGCCACAGGGAGGATCGGGAGTCGGGGCTGCAGAGACCCCTGTGCAGAACAGCTGTAGCGCTCATCACGTAGCCGCGCCGCGCCTCCACGCCTCATTAGCACAGACAAGAAGGAAGAGTGGATGATCAGACGCGTCCCTGGTGAGATTGGGAACATTAAGGTAATGAATGAGCCTTCCAAATAACCAACGTCTATTGCAAGTGTAACCAATGATTAGCGCATCTAGCGGCATTAGAGACGAGCCGTTGTATCGCGGCGCGCGAGCGAAACGCCACTCGCGGGACGGCCGGGACGGCTCGCTGGATGCAGATGATACCGGGGAAGCGGGAGAGACGTGATGCACGCTGCCGAAAATGTCCACGCGCCTAGGCAGTGCTGCTCATCCGTGCGCGTGCTGAGATCAGCGACTGACTCACAAGGAGCTACTGTTTTCGAGGTATCTGCCTGCCTCGTTACCCTGAATAGGATTAGCTGGAATTCAGTCAAGAACCAGAAGCCAGGGAGGTTTTTACACCGCGCGGCGCTCTAATAAGGCCCCTTATTAATACTGTGTGTGGATGGGAGCTCAGCTCCCAATGGACTCGTGGGTAGGTGGTAAAGATAGGGCGGCAATAAGGCAGTAACTGCGTTTCCACCTCTCTCGCTTGTGCGTGCCGACAGGGAGGCCGTGCCAAGGCGTTTTGCTGTGCTGAAGAGAAGGGCCTTTGTGAGGCTCTTGGCCCTGTAAGGTGACGGGGAGCAGAGAGGCACTGGGACCAAGAGATGGGCACATTAAGCGCTTTTATACGCGATCATCCAGTGCCTTCGGTGACGGCGCTCCTCCAGAGTCCGACCCCTTGCTCACGCGGCCCTGTCTCCAGAGGCGTTTCACCACTTTTGTATTCTCTGTGGTTGAAAGGAGTTGGGATTTATTTGCTAGTCAAGTGAAGCCGCTGTCAAAAACCCCGGCTTGAATACACCACTCATTAGTATTCTGCACATCCACGTGGAATAAATATCTCATCTTTGCCTTTCCACAGGATGGGGAAGTCATTTGGCAGGATGCTCGTGCATCATTGAGATCTATGGCTCTAACACTCGGGAACCTGCGAGTGCCTAATGCCTGCGCCTGCCTGCCTCGCCCCCTCCTCCTCCTACCCGCTACCCTTCTCTTCAATGAATCGTTTCCTCGCAGTGGGAAGAGTCCAGTGCCCGACTCTGCAGATAAATGGACTTTGTGCCCTGCGACAACGAGCACACTTGTGCCTGTTCTCCCCGTATGTTTTCGGCATCTCTGCATATTTCGGACAACGGTGGTTGGGGTGGGTGATCGCTGGTGAAGCAACACCGACCTGTGCAGAAGCTGGGTTTGGAGTCCCATCCAAACCGGGCACGACGGAGCCGGCTGGTAGCGGGTGTCGCTAGTCAGGGCCGAGCTGCGAGCGGTGCTAAGCGCTCCGGGCAGAGCGCCCAGCGCACGGATCCACTTGCAGGTCACCAAACCAGCCCCTTTGAGGCCTGCGGGATGTAGTAACTGCTGCACGCTCCCGGGCTCCACGCTTGGCTTCCCCTCTCGATGCAGACATCGCTCCCGTGGACAGCAAAGGGCCGGAGCCCTGGGCCCAGCTGCGCCCGCGCCGGGTGAGCCGGGGGCACGCGACGGCAGCCAGGCGGGCGCCGGCCGTGAAGAGGCTGGTTCGGCTCAGGCCGCCCGAGGCTCCGTCTGGGATCTGGGGCTGCTGGAGGCTCGCGGAGAGACAACCGGGGTCAGGAGTTGCTGGAACAAAATGTCAGGGCAGGATCCTGCCCCGGTCACGTCTAGTCCAGCCCCTGCCTGTGGCGGGGCCAGCCCTGTGCAAAGCAGCCCGGACGTCTCGCATCCTGACTCCGCGAGGCAGGAGCGATGCCCGAGGTGTGCGTGGGAGCAGAGCGGGGGGCTGCGCCGACGCTGGCAGGGGACAAGCGGATCCTGTGGCGGGGCTCCCGGGTCTCCAGCTGCAGCGTCCCTCCCCCGCACGGGGCTGGGCTTGCCTGCGCCAGGCCTGATCCCGTGTGACGTTTGACGTGTCCCAGCTGCGCCGTGCCTGCCGGAGGCAGTGCTTGGGCTGCGCCTCTCCCCCGTCTGCCCCACGCCGCGGGCAGCGACTGCTGCAGCCGCACCGTGCCCGGCCTGCCCTCCCGCCCCGTCTGCGCAGCGCCTGGCGCGGGCCGCCCTGACCCGTGGAGGTCCCACGCACACCAGAAGCTGCACGGCCCCGGGGCAGTCCCCAGACGCACTTCAGCCGCGGCCTTGACCCTGACAGCCCAAAGGGGCCTTGGGAGACGGGGGCAGCTGAGGGGATGGGGCAGGCCCGGGGGAAGGCAGCAGCCAGCTGTGGCACGGCTGGTTTGCCTAGTGTCAGAGGAGCAGCGGGTGCCCTGAGCCCACGCCGGCTGAGCAGGAGCGGGTCGCACATCCCCGGGCGGCAGAGGAAACCAGGGGGAAAGGGCTGTAGTTGTTTGGAAAGCCTAGCACTCCCCTTCCCTCCAAATCCGGGGGAGGAGGCGGCAGGATCGCTCCAGAGCTCGCTGCAGCCCTTCGGTTCCCGCTCAGTGACTTAATGTGGAGATGCGTGGACTCATGACAGTTCGCCACAGCTACAGTGAGTCAGTCTCCTGCACTTACCCAGGCAGCTCCTCCAGCCCTGTTTCTCCTCGGATGAGTATATTGGCTCCATTTACTGGCTCACGCAGCTTCAATTTTAGTATTTTCAAACGGTGTAATTGTGCTCTTGCGACAGTCGGCCCCAGTGCCGAAGCCGTGCCTGCCACCGCAGAGCGGATCTGATGTGACAGGCTAAGTCGTAGGTGGATCTTCTGCGGGCGCGGGGGCTGCTGAAGCAGGCTGGCAGCCCTCATTTGCAGCGGGGAGCTGTGGAGGAGAGGACTTCTGCAGCTTGGGGTGTTTGCTCGTGCCAGTGCGACCTGGAGCCCCTCTCCCTGTATGGCAAACTGCTGATTCAAAAGGAAAAGCTGAGGGTGGGCCAGGAGGCTCCCCTTGGGATTTCATTGCTGGTATAGAGGTGTAAGGAGTAACGCCCATTGCCCCTGTGAGATGGACGAGGTCTCCTCTCCATGACTGGCAGCACGTTGTTGGGTGAAGTTAGCGGTCCCTCCGCTCGGCCCGGCCCGGCCCGCTCATAAAACTGGAATCAAGGCAGCAAGCGTCCGTGGCAAGGCTCGTTCTGGGCGTGTTGTAGGGCGTCACCGCTGTGCAAAACAGCTGGGGCCTGCAGAGCAGAAGTGGCTGCATTTTGTAAGTGGTGCTGCATCCCAGCTGCCTGCCTGTGGGTTGGGAAGTGTTAACAAGTGAAGAGTAAGCTTCAAAAGCCCTTTGGGAGGCAGGAATGCTACTAAGATAATGTGCGGTGGTGCAGAAGGCGGTACCTGCTTGCTTGCTTGCTTGGTGTGTTTATTCAGCACCTCTCTGGGGACACCTGTAGCTAATCAGCCCTCGCTCCCAACAGCATTTCTAATGAGGAAGATCCCCTGAGCAGTGGGTGAGCAGTCAGAGGAAGAGGGAGAGAGCCGGCCTGGCAGAGGGTAAAGGATCCCAGACGGTCATGGACTGTGCAGGGGAAAAAGAGTCCCTGACAGCCTGGGGGTGGGATATGGAGCTCATGAGCCCCAGGACCCTGCTTCTGGGTCTGGGCCAGGGTGGCAGTGTCCTGGCCCTGTTCCCATCTGACAGCTCGTGATGGGGGCATCACAATGCTTACAAGTGTAGCTGCTGCTGACGGCTCCTTGGGCAGCTCCAGAGGACAAGGCTCGGCGGGAGCACGCTGCAGCCGGAGCTGCTCACCCCGCGCCTTCCTGTGCCTGCCTGCCCGCCGCTGCGCGGTGCCCGGAGCTGGGGCGTTCGTTGACTGGGCTCTCCCGTGGCCAGGGGCACGTGGGTGCGTCATGTCCGAGGAGGAACCAGAGATCAGTTGTGTGAACAGCTCTGCCCGTCATCTCTGGTGCCTGCTCCCCCAAATACCCGTGAGCAGAGGCCGAGCACTCGCCCGGCCAGGGAAGGGCTGGCGCTCCGAGCACCTCCACGGGTCAGACCCTCGCACGGCTCCACGTGGTGTGTTCGCGGGGCATGGATCGGCTCTGGTCTCGCGTTCGCGTTCCCGTCTGGGAAGAACAAGAGGTTTGACTGGGCGAGATGGGACCTTGTGCCCGGGCTGTGGCAGGGCTTCCTGTCAGCTGGCTCTGCTCCCTTAAAACCCAGCCAGGCCCGGGACCGGGCTGCGTGCCTCCCCTCGAAGGGACAGCTGGTCTCGAGAGAAGCAAGTCCCCCCACATGAAAGTACCTTGTGTCTGGCATTGCTGCTCCTTTGAGGTGTGACTCCCCCACCCCTGCAAAGGCTCCCCGGACATGGGTGACGAGGTCTGTCCTCATGGGTGAGACCTCAGTTACTGCAGCACAAGGAAGCCCTGGGGGGCTTGGGGCACCTGTCAGCCGGCCCGGCGACACCCCTGGTCCTGGAGCCTGGGGCCAGGGAGCCGGCGTCTGCCCAGACCGGCTCTTCTCATGCTGTGAAGGAGCCAAGGTGCAGGCGGGTGGAGCAGGCAGAGCCGGAGCCAGCATGAATTTCCTGAGAGTGAAAGGGGAGGGAAATAGTTGACATTGAGGGGCCTGCCACGGTCACGTCCCCATCCCCTCTAGCGTCCAGGTGTGCAGCGCTGCCAGGCAGGCACCGCGCTGGACCTGGGCTGTAGTGCAGACGCCTCGGGGACCAGATGGGCCCCGGCGATGCGTGTCTGCGCCCGTGCCATGCTCGGAGCAGGGGAGGGACGGGGCACGTGCGGTGCCCGTGCGGAGGAAGGACGTCCAGCCTGGAGGAGGGGAGGAGGAGATCTGGGAGCAAAGGGCGCGGGGCCCATTTCCTGTCCTGGGTTCTTGGCGAAGGAGGTTCCTGCGGGTTTGCTGTAAACGTGACCCCCGATGGGGCGTCCCCCCCCCCAGAGGCTCCAGCGCTGGGCAGCGGGGCGGGACGTCTTCATCTGTCCCATTAGACGGCCGCAGTCGCCACCGCGGGGAGGCGCCCGCCCTTCTGCGCTCGCGTCCCCCCCCGCACTGCGCTCTGGAAGGGGGTCGGTGCTCGGGGCAGGGGGCTGGCAGTGGAGGCCGCGAGGGTATCGGGCACTGCCTGGACGTCTCATCTATCGCTTCCCTGATGGTGGCCACGTGGTGTTGGCGTCGCTCATTCTGTGCAAGCTGCAGAGCGGGAAGGGCCACGTGCGTGGGCTGAAGCTAACATAAGGCTGGAAGTGAGGTCTGCGCCAGGGGCCATGCCGGCCGCCTCCTGGAAATGTGGCCCCTGGGCCTTACCCCAGCACCTGGCACAGAGAAATGCAGCCCCCCCACCCCAGCTCAGTGCTGCCCAGTGGGGGCCCCGGGGACCACAGCAGCCGTGCGCTGGGCACTCGTTCAGCTGCCCGCCCGCCAGGGCCCCCGAGCACTTCGCTTGACGAGATCTGTTTTCCATAGGGCGGCATTGATTAGCATCAGTTGTCTTCTCCTCTTTTCATTCTTTCTTGGTCGAGTCCCAGCTCAGCTGCTGCATTATCTTGCTCAGGGGTTGTGGCTGCCCGACAAGCACGTAATTACTGGGTCGTCCCTTTTGCCTTTGTTAATAGTGGCACGGTGTGGGCTCTCATTTGGTGCTCTGGAGCATTTCCAGCTTTCCCAGACTTGCTGAACATCAGCATTAACAGTCCAGAGAGCTCCTTATGCAGCTCTTTGAAAACTCTTGGGCATGCATACAGTATAAGGACTTGTTGATTTTTTTTGCTGCTGTTTGAGACCCTTCAGCTCCCGTGCAGCTGGCAAGGGTGGTATTGCTATCATGCAATGCACAGCCCCTGCCTCGGGGCACTGGCACCGACAGTCTTGCAGGCCCCCTCAGGGATCAGTGCCCTGCCTGGAGGTCCTTCTCTTCCCGGTCTACTCAGTGGATCAGGCTGGCTGTCGCCTTTTGGGGACTTCCCCATATTTAGCTCAGATAGCTGGGGACAGTATCTGGCCCGTTGTTTCTCCCGCTGGACTTGCTCAGACCCCAGCTCTGCTCTCGGTGAGGTCCTGGGTGTGACACGGGGCGGATCCCGGGTCGTGCATCTGCAGTGTGGTGCAGCTGAAAGGCAAGGGACTTGTGATGGCATGTGGGGCGCGAGTCCTGCAGTGACCGCTCTGACATGTGCCCTCGAAACGTGGCCCTTGCGAGCTCAGGGCTCTTCTGACCTTCTCGCTGAGGCCCCCCACGCCTCCGTCGTCAGCCACCCTGCGCCCGTGCAGGCCGGAGGGGCTTTGGGAAGGGGCGAGGGGTGCGTGTCCACGTTCTGCAGGGCAGGGACGTGCAGATGGGGCTTCCGCGGGGAAGGCGGAGAATCTCGGTGCCTGCAGGGAGACCAGAAGGCTCCTGCTCTGGGCTGGGCTTCCCTTCTCCAGGAAGACTGTCAGAAACGACAGATCCTCCAGCCGCCCTCCCATGCTGGCAGGTGTCAGCGAGCCGGTTAGCACTCAGCGATGTGATGGGGTAACAGATGCTTTTCCAGGGAAGTGACACATGAAGGCCAGCCCGTGGCACACCGCATTCCCAGGCCACAGCAAACCAGGCTTTGGCAGCCTGGAATTCAATCTGACACATGCAGTTTGTCTCCGGTAGACGACAGTGCCAGCCTTGTCAGCAATGCGAAAGGTCTGTGCATGTAAGCCCATCTCCCTGCATCTCACTTGCCCAGGACTGAGCCCTGCGACCTTTCCCTTGCGCTGTGCTTCTAGCAAGCGGGACGGATGCGGTGGAGGGACCGGCTGTCGCTGAGGTTTGCTGCCCGGTGACCGTGTGCAGTGGAGATCTTCCCAGCAGCTCCTTGCACGTGACGGCGGCAGAGAGCTCGCGGGCTCCTGGGAGCCACGCGCAGCAACCCCTCTCCTTGCAGTCGAGATCCGGACGACGCGGGGCAGCTGGGTGCGTAGAAGTTGCCCCGGAAGGGAGGAGCCGGCTGGCGTAATGCTTCCAGAGGCGCAGCTTTCTCGGGACGAGGCCTCCGCCAGCGCGAAGGCGTGGGCTCCGCAGCGAGGGGCCACGGGGTTCGAATAACATTTCGACTCTTGAGGGCCTCAAGACGACCCCGATCTTTGATTTCGTTGAGTAACAAGTCTGCCCAAGTGAAGGAGCAATCCAATCGAAGACCCCCCACCCAGGTTACGATTTTCACATCTTACAGTGGGGGTCTCATCTGTTACGGGGGGGCTGACCCCCCCATAATGCGACCCCGAGGGCCGCCCGCGGGCCCGGGCCAGGTGGGTTTCGGCACTGGGGAGGAGCGTGGGGCGGGGCAGGTCCAAGTTCCCAGTTGCTCTGCCTCTGCAGAGGGGAAAGGATGCGCGGTGTCCGCGGGGCGGGGCCGGGCCTGCCACTGCGCTGCCGGCGGCAGATGGGCGTCCTGCGCATCGTGAAGACGCCGCACCCCTCTTAGCAAGTCCCCGAGCTGCGAAGCCGACCCAGGAGCCCAGGGTGCAAGTCCCACCAGGGAGCAAGGGCCGCAACAGAGTTCAGCTTGGTCACAACTGATCTCCCATCCCACCCGGGCTTCTCAGTCTAAACGGGAGCCTCAGGACAGGGGCGTCCGTGTGAGGAAGGACAGACACCCTGCCGGGGTCTGGGAGCTGCGCTGGCAGGGCTGCCTGTGCTAGTGGTGGGGTCAGCGGCCAGGGGACTTTGTTAGTGCTCGGTTGCGGCCACAGAAAGGCAGCGCGGTGACTACCCCTGTGCCATGGCTTGCCCCAGGGCAGCAGCTTGCGAGCCCTCACCCTGTTCCTGCGAGGCGGGTCAGTGTTGCCCTCTCCAGCACGTTGATGGGGAAACAGAGTCGCAGCAAATCCGATGGCCTGTGGGTAAGAATAGCACCCAGAGGCCCGAGTGTCTCGTCCCCTCCTGTACCCGTCATGTTAAACTGCCTGGATTTAAAACAGCACGGCTCCGGATCCCAGCCGGAGCTGCCGCGCGCGGCCGGTTGGTGACTGACGGACGCGTTTGTGTTTCAGACCACACTGCGCAGCCCTCTGCCCCTTGCTCCCTGCCTCTGGTCTCAGGGACGCGTGTCCCTGGCTCTCATCTCTGCCCACGCAGTTCTTCTCTCGGGAGATGACAACAAAGGCTCGTATCAGTGGTGCTGGAAATAGGCAAGTTCGTGCTCCTGGCAAACAGTGCCCAGGGGCTGCGCTTGCAGCCAGCTGCCTCGCTGTGTGCCCATAGCTCCTGCGCGGAGCTGGCCCCCGGCAGCAAACCTGGCGCTGCTAATGACTGGCGCACGCTGGCAGCAGAGCGCACAGGGCCGCGGCCAACAGCGCTCCCGGGTCTGTTATCGCTCCGGCTCTACTGACTCATGAAAGCAGCTACCCCAGCAATAACACGAGTCATTTAACAGCCCCAGTTTCACACGCTGCTGCAAACAGAGCAGGGCCTGGTGCAACCAGGAATATTTCTAATTCTTTTTTGCAGCCCAGATAACGTGATCGCTGCCTTTCAGTTGTTCTGTTCCCAAAATGCTGCTTGTATGATGATCCTGGCAGCGGGGCTGGATCCAGCACCTTCAGCACTGCCGCAAAGACCATTTCAGTGACAGGCGTGACTCCAATGGCTAGTTGCAGTAGTAGGCTCTTGTCCCTTAGCAGGGCAGCTGCGGGAGGGGGATATGTCACAGCCCTGCCAGTCTCTTGTAGCAGTTTCCAAGAGAGCTGAGCTCGTTTTTCAACTCTGCCGGCGAGTCCGTGCTTCTCTTGAAAGGAGCCGAGACAGCGAGCTGCTTTCTGATATTATCCCAAAGCCAGCTGCCCCCATCACCGTTATTAAGAAGCAAAAGCCTTTTAAAAGCTAATTACAATCTGGAAGCTCCAGACACACAGTTCTTAAAAAGTCAAGTCTAAAGCATTAGGCTGCAGCTCAAGACGTAGTCGTCTTCATTACCAACGCGTGGATATTTCTGTAAACAGCTCTCCATCACAAATAAGCAGATCGGAGCAGGCGAGCTGTCCTTAGCTGCCAGGGCGACGGCTCGCCAAGCGCACAAACCCTCCCCGATGGGGGGGGGGCAGCCCGGGGAAGATGTGGTGCCCGCTGCAGAGCTGATGTTGGGAGGCGCTGAGGGACGGGCCAGGGCGGTGGCGTTGCCTCGCGAGGTGCTCCGCAGCTGGACACGGCTGGACAGGGCGGTGTGGGGAAGCATGAAATGCTTTGAGACGTGGCCCATCGGGATGTGATTGCTCAGTTTGCTCTTTATTAGTCCTCTCCATTGCGTGGCTGGAGCTGTGTAACCTACCCCAACGAAGCCTGGGCTCCCGCACGCTGCGTGCCTGGGGTTCGGTTGCAAATAGCCCGTCACCCTGTTCACTTGCAGCGTCGTGAGTCCCTCCACCGCCTGCGAGAGTCCCTTCTGGCCTTGCGGGGAGGAGGGCGCAAAGGGCACCGAGCGAAAGCAGCTCTGGCAGGCTCGTGCTGGGGCGATGGCGCCGGGCCGGCAGTGCTGCTGAGCGTGAGCATCTGCAAAGACGGCACTTCCTACTAGCCGCGCCGAGCTTCTGGGCTCTGGCGTTGGGTGGAGAACGAGGGACAGTAATGTCACCATGCAGCTTGATTAGAAGGAACAGACTGCCCGCCGGGAAGGCCCCCCCAAGGCCGTATAACGGGCAGAGTCTTTAATCCGCTCACCTCGGTAACACCTGAGCAGCGCTTGTCAGGTGGAAGTGCGATGCCCTGGTCGCGGTGTGCGGCCGATAACCCGGCTGAGCGCAGCGCTCGGAGCAGATCGGCTCTGAGAGCACAGTCATTTATGTGAGGTGACAAGCGCAGCCTGCTCGCGGTGCGGCCCAGCCGCGCTGCAGCCGACACGCTCGTCGCTGGCAGCAAGTTTGCAAACAACACCACAGAGAGCGATTGAATTCGCCAGCGAGCGCCCTGAGCACCGGGTATCTAACCAACCCAGCCCTGCTCCGTTCACAAGCCGAGTGTCCGCGGCACCGGCGAGAGGCAGAACCGGAGCGGCGCTGCGCTGCAGCCTGGCTGCGGTGCTCGGCGCTCCCCAGGCGCCCCGTTCAAAGCTGTCGTGGGCGGCTGACGGCAAGGCCCTGCGCCGCACTCCCCCACCGGGGTCTCTCCCCACCGTCCTCTCTCGTCGGCTGAGGATGAGGCCGGGGAAGCTGCAGGCTCTCACCATGTGCATGGACAAGAGCCCGGCTTCGGTGGGACCTGTTGGCACAGAGGAGCAGCAGTCGGTGCCGGTCCCGGGGGCTAGGTCGGGGGTGCTGGGCGGTGCGCAGGTGTGCAGGACGCCTGTTTGTTGGCAGGTGAGGTGTAGGTGGCGGTTTGGCCAGCTCTCGCATACTCCTGATGCTCTGTCCTCTCTGTTTTGTTCAAGGAAAGCGTGGACCTGGGCGAGATCATGTTTTCCCTGTGTTACCTGCCGACTGCAGGCCGCCTCACTTTAACGGTCATCAAGTGCAGGAATCTTAAAGCTATGGACATTACTGGCTACTCAGGTAGGTTGTGCCTTCTCTCGGGGTGAGCTGCCTCCCCACGCCTGCTCTGCAGCTCGCCGCCCAGGCTGGCTCGCTGGCGCACGACGTGTCTGTCGTGGGGGCACGGAGCAGAGCTATGTCAGCGCTGAAGCGGCTTGGCAAAGGCACACGTTTGTGTAAGCACATCAAAGGCACGGGCACAACTGTATGAATAACATGAACTCTCTGCTAGCCATTCCCAGCCACAGCCCTGCCCCTTGCCCTAAAGCTGAGCCGGGGCCCTGGAGTGCCCACGAGAGCGGCAATTCCCCTTGCTGCCACCACGGCCCCGGGAGCAGGGGTGCTAAGGGGGCGCGTGCTTGCAGCGCCAAGGAGCCTGGGAGGGGACCGGCACAACTAGACGAATGTGAAAAGCAGTCGGTGGCCTGGAAGCCTCTGGGTCTTGTGGCGGCCCGTGTAACGCTCAGCAGCAGTTCACGACACGATCCCTGGGCAGACAACGTTCCTGCTCCTGTTAGACCTCAATGCAGTTTGAAATGTCTGAGAGCTGAGGTTGCAGAGGGAGGGCAGCTCCGTCGCTCTGCAATAATCTGCTCAGCGCAGCCTCCGAAGGCGCTGACATTTCCCCAGCCACCCGCAGCGCTCCCTGCGCTGGAGCTGGAGTCAGGCCCTGGACAGCCGGGCGGGGAGCCTGTCCCTGTGCCGCCCCTTGCCACTGGCACCAAGAACAAGTGCTTTTAAACCCCCGAAGGGACCCTGTGCGACTCACGACAGGTCGTGGGCATTGCACTCAGGCAGTAAGGCTGTGTCTGCAAGTAATGGCAGCTTTGCTGGGGCTCAGAAGGCCAAGAGCAATCGGGCATTATCGGTGAAGCATTTTGCTGCGTCTAAACAGGCTGTGTGGGGTGTGCCTCCTCTCGTGTACTCCCTGTACCCCTTGGCTCCACAAAGGCAGAGAAAGATGCCTGCAAATGGAGTTCTGCTCCGTGCTGTGATTGCCAAGGTTGCTGTGTTATATTTCAGTCTGTTCATCAAATATTGAAAAAGGTGCAGATTTGCTTCAGAAAATGTGCAGGGTTGCTGTACGCTAGATGCTTCTGTGCGTTCAAATGAGAGCCAGACTTCTCCCGGTGTCCATTAGCTGTTGATGGGATTGAGCCTCCCCACGTGCCGGAGCCCGCGGCCTCACCTGGGAGAGCTGACTGATGCCGCTGACTTTCCTTCAGAGGTGGCCACGGGCCTGATTCCCCACCACCGTATGTTCTGCCAGCGCCAGGGACTCAATGTGGAGCAATTTTATAAGCTCCTGTATATCCGTTTCCTTAGCAGAACTGGAGGGCACCCCTGGGAGGCATTAACTCATGGTACAGCCTTGAACACAGCTTCTCCTTCCCCTTCCATCTGGATGCTGCAGTGGTGCCAGCAGCCCTGGGGAGACCAGTGCCCGGCCTGCGCTAGGAACTGTACAAATGCCAAAGAGGAAACAGCCCCAAAGGCCCAGGGTCGGGGCTGAGTTGCAAGCAGAGGGATGGGGGTGAAATGTGCTCCACGTACGACTTCTTTGGCAGCAAGTTCTCTCTGCTTTGGCAATGCAGAGGGAGGCGTGCGACACCTGCCTGTAGAGACGGGAACCCTTTGTCCAGGCAGCGTGAGCAGGATCCCTAATGGGGACAGGGTTGGGAGCAGCCGGAGCGTCTCTGCGGGGTATGGCAGCTCTCCTGGAGCGACGGAGCTGTCTCGGCATGGCAGAGCAGATCGGCTGTTGGCGGGATATACGTGACACGGCAGTGCAAGTCCCGTGTCCCCTGTAACTGCCGTTTCCCCACAGGGCACCAGCCTACTGCTTCTGCAGTTAATGGAGCAGCTCCTTCGGTTCCAGCTCCTTGAGCTCCTGCAGTGGGAGCCTTTGCTTTTCCCAGGCTCAGCTCCCAAGGGCTGGACTGTCCCTTCCCCTTGGGCCTCTCCTCTGCCTGGGCAGGGGTGTGAGAGCATCGCTGCAGCAGCCGGTGAGGTGCCAGTGGGGGCCCTAACCTTAACCCCCCACCGCTGAAACATCTGGGTTGAAATGAAGTCCACATTACAGCCAAAAAGCTAGCTGCATGTTTCACAGTTTCATAGTTTCTAGGGTCAGAAGGGACCTGAGTAGATCATTGAGTCCGACCCCTGCCATGGCCAGAAAGAGTACCGGGGTCAAATGACCCCGGCAAGGTGTACATCCAAACAAGGTGTACGTGTCTTGTCTTCCCCTGCGGCTAACCCATGTCGCGAAGCCCTCAGCAGGTACTTCTGGGCCAGAACCGGGAGGTTTGCAGGGCAGGAGAAAGGGGACCATGGCTGAGCGCATTCGCCGCAGACAAAGGTCTCCTACCCCCCATCTCAAGCTGACGTTATGCCTTAGGCCCCACATAGCCCCACACTGTCCCTTGAACACCAAGAGTTTGCCCCTTCTCCTCTCCAGATCCATACGTCAAGGTGTCCCTGCTCTGCGATGGGCGAAGGCTGAAAAAGAAGAAAACCACCATCAAGAAGAACACGCTGAACCCCACCTACAACGAGGCAATAATCTTTGATATCCCCCCGGAGAACATGGATCAAGTCAGCCTGCTGATCTCCGTCATGGATTACGATCGGTATGCGAGGGCGTCTGGGCGGGGGGAGCGGAGAGCCTGTTTGGCACTGGTTTCCCTGCTCAGCTGCTAAGCTCCTGGGCCTGGCTGCCAGGGTCACACAGCCGGATTGTGTCGACGTGAGCCCATAACGATGCATTGCAAAGTGTTGTGTACATTTAATGCTGCGGGTAATTATTCTGCTGGAAGCATGAGTACAATAGGCCTGATCCTTAGCTGTCAGGCATTTTCTCCTTGAGGGACTGACTTCCTCACTGGGGAGGGTTGCTGGAGTGCACGCCAGGCCATCCATCATCCCTGTCAGCAGGCGAACCGCTTCCCTTCCCGCGTGCGGCAGGTGGAGCACGACGGACCCGGTCGTCACCGAGTCCTCCTGGTGCAGCGTCTCACTGCACCCTCCGGGGCCCCAGCACCTTCCTCAGGCTCTGGGAAGGATTTGCGTCCAGGCTGCAGATTAGACCTCATACAGGATCCCCAGAGGCTCGAGTTTTGCTAACGTTATTGTCAGTATTGGTCTGGGGTTTTGTGGGGGGGTACTTTGGGGGGCTTGCCAGGCCCCGTTGTGCTGGCAGCTGCACAAACACGCAGGAAGCGACAGTAAGAGCATTGCCTTGACGCCTAGCTGGAAGCTGACTTACAGGCGGGCCTCCCGGGGCCTGAGAGCCCAGCTCAGAGACAAGATAATGTTCCTCTTTCCCTGTTTCTAGCGTGGGCCATAACGAGATCATTGGAGTCTGCCGCGTGGGGATCAATGCCGAGGGCCTGGGCAGAGACCACTGGAACGAGATGCTGGCTTACCCGCGGAAGCCGATCGCTCACTGGCACCCGTTGGTGGAGGTGAAGAAATCCTTCAAAGAGGTGCGTGAAGCCGGTTTTCTCCCTGCGAATGCGAGCACCATGCGTGACTGAGCTGGCCCGCGGCTCTCTAAAAGCCTCTCCGCGCTGCAGAAAACTCTAGCAGGGCCTGAGGGAGCTTTTCACCCGAGGTGAACCCTAGAGAACAAGCGTCTCGGCTCTGGCTTGAAATAGCTCCTCGGGCCGGGGAGCAGGGACGCACAGATCAGATTGCTATCGCAGGTTTCTTCTTTTTACCCCAAGTGTGAGGGCAGTCGGGAGGGGGAACGCTATTGCGCTCCCAAAATAAATTGCCCAGGGACACCATGTGCTTCAAGGATTCATTTCTTTTCCCCTGAAAAACTTTTCTGTTGACTCATCTTTGAGCCTTTGAAAAGGAATAAATAGAACAAGCGAAGCTGCTCTGAGGACCTGGGGAGGTGAAGATTGTCCGAGGGGAGCCGGCCACGGGGAACAGGCTGGAAAGAGCCAGGCACCTTCGCGGCCAAGTGCCGCTCTCCTTCCCCCGGCTCCATTTCCTCACCTTTCCTTGCGCTCCGCTTTGCTCCTTGTCTAATGGAAGCTCCTGGGGGCAGAGACGTGCTCTTCTCACTCTCTTCCCGTGCACGTCGGCAGTGCTTCAGAGGCTTGCGTGGGGATGGCAGCAGTATCTCTCACGCTGGCCGGGGCCGTTCTCCATCCAACACGGTCGAAGGAGCAGGGCATTTGCCTCTGCCATGTCACGTACTCCACCTGCTAGAGGCTGGGGCTGGACCCCACGGGCCACAGCAGCGCTCGCAGATCCTCTGTTCCTTGGAAACCGGGTCGGCTCTATGCCAGCTGCCTCCCTGAGCTTATGCGGTGTCTGCCGGTCATTCACGGGGTCCAAAATGCACTTGGTCCAGCGCTGGGCCTGCCTCAACTGCGCAGGGGCTTCTTCTGCACGAGGCGGCAGCTCCGAGTCCGGATCAGCTGGCCTGTGTCTCAGCTGTTTCTGCCAGAGCTTCCCCGAGTGCTGTCTGTTTTAGCAGGCGCCTGCTGCAGGAAGGGAACACAACTGACGAATCCCCTTGTCCGGAGCAACAGGAATTCGCCACCACTCATCGGAGCCTTTCGCGACCATCCGGGCTGCAGCATCTGTCCTGCCCCGATACAGTCGCTGCGCGTACAGGGGCTGGGTTTGACACTCGTCTCCGGAAGAGCCCAGCGCGGATCCTCCCAGCTTCTGCAAACCAGTCTGAGACCTGCCGGGTAGCTGATGTCTTCTAGGCCTGCCCTGATCTCACTTTAGCCCCATGGGAATCGGAAGTGGCTTCCCTGAAGTCAGCAATGTAAATCACGTGTAAATCAGACCAGGATCAGGCCCTCTGGCCTCACTGATCTGGAGACTGTGCCCAGTCACGGTGCCTCTGGGTGCTGAGCCGTACCCCTGGATGCACCGCTCAGCCCAAACCAGTCACGTGCCTCTCGGCCTCTTGGACCCAGGCCCGCGCTGTCAGGCCACAGTGTTGCTGCGGCGGGGCTTGGGGCTGCTCCAGCTCCGGGGACGTGCGACATGCAGTGACCGGGAGGTCAGAGACGGCCCCGCAGCGGCTGAGTGCAGCTGTCACGTTCGACTGAAAGGAAGAGCCGCTTCCTGCCCTGCCTCAGGCTGGCTCTGTCCCCGGCTGGCGCACTGAGACCCTGGCTCCCCGGGGAAATCAGATGGATCGTTTCAGCTTGTACAAAACAGGACCCCAGCTGAAAAGCCCTGCGCCCGCGCTTCCGCCTCGCAGCCGCAGCCTGGCGCGTGCAGCAGGCCGACAGCAGCCCTGGCCCTCTCCTTGTCCCTGCTCCGCCGTCCTGGAGCGCACGGACACGTCTCGGCAGCAAACAGAAAGCAGCCCAGCGTCCCAGGCAGCCATGACCGGGGAAGTGCTATTTGTCTGCTGTACCCAACTACATCTCCCTCTCTGCATCTCGTATGTATAGCCGTGTGTCGCGTACGGGGCAGCCGAGGTCAGGGAGGCTCTGGGACACGCCCCAGCACCCACAGGCAGCTTGGAGTGATGCTGGCACCCCCGCAGAGAGGGTCCTTGGGCTGTCACCGCGTAACAGGGAGGCGAAGACCTAGAGCTCCTCTGCCTTCAGGTGATGAGTTGCAACGCTGGCGGCTCCAGCCTTGTGCCTCCCCCTCCCCCTGCACGTCTGGGGCAGCCTCCGCTGCTGTCTTCAGGCACCTCCGTCATTAATAGGCAGCTGCGTGGGTAGCCAGCTACAGGTCTTGTCCTGTCATTGGCAGGTAACCTGTTCCCAGAGCCTTCCGGCACAGGAGGTGATCAACCGAGCCATCATAACCACGCAGTCGCAAGGCAGCCGTGAGTCGGAGCGCTGCCTGGCCCCCGGAGCGGTGACTGGCGCGCGGGAGAGCCAGCATGGTGCATGGAGCACGGCCTGCCGCCTGCCACTGGCCTTGGCAGGGCTGTGACAGCACCGGGCATGGGGTCCTGGCATGGGCAGGCCAGCGGCCACTGCCCTGGGCTGCCAGGGAGCTTGTGCTGCCTCGAGTACCCACAACAGTCAGCCCGACCCAGGAGACTCCTCTTCTGCCCGTTGCCGCTAGGAAGAGTCAGGGAACAGCCCTTCGGCCGGTCAGTCGATGCCTTTCACAGCGCACAGCTGGATCTGGCACGGAAACTGGGGCAAAAGCTCTGAAAGAAGAACGAGCTGCAAACCGAAGAGCTTGGAGCACCTGCCTGCGAGAGGCAGCCGGGCTTTCGGGCCCCTGGCTTCCTTATGGTCTTCCCCACACAACAAGCTTGCGGCCCTCTCATCTCCCAGTCAAGACCCCGGCTGGGCAAAGAGAAGAGGTTGCTTTTTTTCCACCCCCTCCAATTCCTCTGCTGCTAATCCAGACTCAAACAGGCCCTGGCTTCAGTCCTTTGGACAGTCTGTCTAGATGCACGTGTCACTCTTTGGACTTAGAATAAAATGACAGACCTGGAACGAAGGACCTGAGAGAGATGTTTCGGTGAGGAAGAGCTCCCCACTGGCAGCAACGCCTTGGCCGTCCCTTCGGCAGCGCCGGGTGCAGATGTCTGCTCCCAGGCAGCGCCCACGACACAGCCGTGCAACTCCCCATGGGCAGGGCTGCCTCTCAGCTCTTGTTCTGGGAGCGTTCCCCAAGAGAAGCCAGGTCCCCCAGCCTTTCCCACCCCCGTCTGATGTCCCAGCAGCGAGCAGAGCACTGAGCCAGGCCGGAGGTTGCACGAGCCAGGACTCAGCTTTCCCTGCGTCTTGGTTGCTGCCCTTACGATCCTCTTCTCATCATGGCTGAAGACAGTGGTCGCTTCCTGACGGGCTCCAGCAACTGCATTGAACCCTTCTCCTGCGTCACCAGCGAGCGGCACCCAGATATGTCTCTGCCACAAAAACGGCTCCAGCCCTGGTGCACAGTCGCTGCTGCGCGCTCCCAGCACCGATCTCTCGGCTCTGCTGTCTCCACGCGACAGTCGGCCAAGAGATGCATGTGGCATGTCTGCAAGGCAAGAGACAAAAATTACAGGGTATCCATGTAAGCAGTCAAGGGAACCATGGAAAACGGACCTTCTGCTCTCACACGTGAAAGGAGAAAGCTGCACCTGGCAGCGTCGCTGCCCTGGTGAGAGGTCTCCAAGGCCACGGAGATCCTCTAGTGTTTGCCACGAGGGCATTCGCTGGGTAAAACGGGGAAGACCCCAAAGCACTACTTCCCTGGGACAGGCTCAGCCCTGCAATGGAAATAGCCCTCCCCCCTCAACGATATGAAAATCAGGCTCCTGGGGCTTTAGGCTGCATCTGACATCTGGGAACTGCTGCTCTCCAGGCTGGTGACTGCAGAAGGAGCGACTTTGCTGTAATTAGTGACAGGAACACGTCTTCAGGTTTCCCCAGACACACGGGTCACACGCTGGTCTCTCCGCAGCTTTCATCACCGTTAAGAAGGAATCGTGCGATGATTAGTGCTGAATGCAGTGAGCGCATCGTGAACACCGCCGTGCGTACGTTTGTGCAGTGATTCAGGCCCTCTCAGCCCTACCGCTCAAAGCTCACCTGTGCCTTTGGTGAGTGTTTCTTGGGAGCCTTTGTTTGTAGAAGCACGCCGGCCATGGAGATAGGTATTTCTAACCTCAGAGCCTTGTTCTGAGAGGCTCTCCCGATCCCCAAATGCAAGAACAGCTGCTACCCATGATGAACCTAGCGCCTGCTAAATCCAGAGTTGCAGAGGGGGTTGCTTGGGGTGTTTGTTTTGCCTGGGGAAAAAGAGTAAACTACAGCCCTGGCTCGGCCCAGGCCCTGACCAAAATTTGCACAGGCAAGCAATGCAGGCCAAGCTGTGGCCGCCAGCATAGAGCTGGCCTTCAAGTACCCTGCGTGTGCTGTGTGCTCGGCCAGCGCAGGCTGAGCCGGCACGGGCGCCGGCCAGAGGCATCCCCTGCGAGCCGTATACCACTCGCAGCACAGCACGGTCCAGTTGGGCACTGGCTCGTGAGGATGCTGGGAACTAGCTTGATGCGTGATCCTCAGTCAGGTGCGGGACCAAGTTCACCGAACACCCTGGCAGCAACCGCGGCCTTTCCCTGGCTGCTCCCGGGAGCCAGCCGGAGAGCCTCCCTGCTCACACGCTGCCAGGATGCTGAGGGGTTTCCCCGGGCCCTTTCCATAGCGCTGGGGAAGCAGGGGAAGGAGCAGTGCACGGCGCTGCGTGTGGGGGACGTATGCAGGGTGTCGGAAGGAGATGGGGAGACGTGCGAGAGCTTGGGAGCTCGAGTCACGCTGGCTTCACGCTGTAATCCCTGCCCTGAGACAACCAGGTTGTAATGCCTGGTCCTGCGTCCCCGGCCATGAGCGCTTGCTACGTGCTGCACCTTCCCCTCTCAGAAGCCTGAGTAATGGCTCTAGCACAGGGAGCTGCGGAGCTGCATTACCTCATTGTTACTGGAAGGACTTAATGAAGTGTCTGCGCTAAAATGGGAAACGGCAGGAGGACTTGCTCAGGGCAAACCTGCTCCAGCCAAGGCGCGTGGTCAAGATCTTCCCAGTGGCCACAGTCCTGGCAACTGGGGCCTGGGTTATGAGGCCGCCAGGCCTGTGCTAACGGCTGAGCGATGGGGGCGCCTGAAAGTCCGCTGCAAGTTAGCCTGTCGCTCACAGGCAGCGAGGAGCCACAGGCAGGATGGGGACGTAGCACGATTACACACTAACTACCCCCTTCCGCTTCCCGTAGCATAACGTGTGGCTTTTCTCTCCCCTCAGTGGCAAGGGCGGGCGGCGAGCTTCGACAGCCAAGGCTCCTGTCCATCTCCAAAGCCACCTCCCACGCCGTGAGGTGCAGACGCCCTCGAGCAAACAGGACCGAGCCAAGTTGTTTTTGCACCGTCCTGCAGTCGAAATACCTTGTTGCTGAGCGGCCGTGGCAGCAGCGAGATGCTCTGAGTCTAGTTGTTCCCGAATAAGTAGAGGCAGAAAAACCGTGTTGTGGTCAACTTTGTCTTTGTCCCTCCTGTCTCCCGCGGCGATGCGCTCTGTGGCGTTCACCCCACGGATCTGCTACCAGAGAACGAAGGTGGGATGAGACACGGGCGGGGGCTCCTGTGGCGGGTCAGCACCCCGGAGCATGCGTGGAGGCAGGACGAGGAGCAGACACGTGCCACCCTCCGCAACATCCCAGCCCAGGAGAGGGGAAGCGGGGCAGGCTGCGGCTGCAGCTTCTGACCCCAGTGGACCCACAGAAACGAAAGCCTCGGTGAGACAGCATGTGACGTGTGAGCAGCTCTTGCCCGTTGTGACCAGTCTGAGTCCAGCCGTGTGTCTGCAGATCCCTTGTGCGTGTGGAGGTGTTCTGAGCTGCGAGGAGGTTGTGCAGCGCGTGTCCCAAACGTCCCGTCGTTGTTTCCGTGAGGTCTCAGCATCTCTTTAATGACAAGAAAATGTTTCTGGGGAAAGGCTGAGTCCTGAATGCTGAAGCTTTGCTAATCCCACCAGCCCCGGGTCCAGCCAGGATGCGACTGCAGCTCTGTACACAACGTTCTTGAAAGCAGCAGTCGGCTGCTCCTCTCGGGCAGGTCTCGGGCTCTCTGGCCCTGGCCCCCTGTTCTCCGAGTTGCCAAGCCGTTCGTGTCGTTCGTTTTGCTGTTATGAAACAATTTTGCTTTAGACCCCGTAAAGGCAGCCGCCCCTCCCCAGCCCCTCTGCACAAGCATGTTCAGCCAGGTCAGGAAGCAACTGAGCCCAGCAACCAAAATCTTCAGGTCCACCTCCGGCTCAGCTTTCCATGCATCGGCCTCCGCTGGACGCCGCAGCTAACTGACCCGGACGCTCCAGATCTGTATATATCTTTGTCAGCGAGACGGAGCCTTTGCTCGGTGAAGAACAAACCTGTAACTCCTCACCACACCTTGTGTCTTAATTCTCTATATGTGCCACTGCTACACGCACGGAAACTCAATAAACTTATTTTATTTGTAGCCCCTGTGAAATGTGTGTTTCTCTGTTGAAAGCAACAGCAGTGTCTTATTCACATCCAGAAGCTCGTGCCAACAAGAGTGGAGGATGCTGTAGGCATAACTGTAGGCCCCGGTCTGAACGAGATCTGGGCCCAGGTGCCATCCTGAAAGTGAGACGGTGCCCTGCGGAGCGGAATTGTTTCTGCCTCCTCTGTCTTCCTGGCATGGCCTGGGCTGCAGTCGAGACCCTCGCTGGGCAGTGGCTGGGGGTGCAGCTCTCGGATACAGGCAGTTCCTTGCAGCATCGGTCTAGTCTGAAGGGCTGCGGTTGTATGTGCTGGGCATGCAGCCCACGTTGCAGACAGCCCTTCGGAAAGCCGATAGAGTACTGTCCCCGCTGCCTGCCCATGACAGCTGCTGAGCTTTCCCTGGGATGGCGTGATGAGGCAACTGCTGACTGCAGCCCAAAGGGTTGTGACACTTGTGCCCCAAGATGTTTTCTCTGCTCTTGCTCACTCAGCCTCTCACCTCTTCAATCCTTGTTCTGTGGCTGTGGTGTTCTCTGCAAAAAACCAAAGCCAAACCAAGCCTCTCTGCTTTTTATGCCTCTCGTTATCTGGGGCTTAGTCAAAGCACATGTGGGGGCTGGTAAGTAGCTTCTATTTCATCCCTACTTCATGTGGATAATTGATTTCCTCCCAATACTGATCAGCAGCTGCCTGGCTGGAAGGCGCCCTCCCTTCCTGCTGCGTAACTCCCGCATCCCAGCGGGCAGAGAAACCCACAGGCACGTTCCAAACGCTGCGGCTCTGCCCTGTCCCTTGGTGCTGAAATAATCAAAGTGTGGCATGTTGCTCAGCCTGCGGCCAGAGCGCATCCGTGAGCAATGCAGCCACTTCTTTTGCACCCGGAAAATCGTGTCCCTTGATCTGTGTAAGAAGCTGGAGCTGGTGCGCTCCGGAGCCCAGCAGCCTTCTTCGTTCTTACTCGGTGAGAACTTGGGCCATCTCCGTCACTGACCAAAGCGGCTGTCCAGGCAGGCTGGTGCCATGGGCAAGCAGAGGGAGGGCTGGCTGCAGCCCATGCCACAGGCAAAGGTCAGGGGCTCAGGCCTCAGGGTGGGCCATGAGAGCAGTGGCCCTGGGCTGCTTTAGTGAGGGGCCGTGCATTTTGTGAGCCAGGGAGTGATGCTCACCAAAACACTGGGGGCTTGCAGAGGTGCTGCGCAGTCTCCATTCATTGCCCGGCGCTTCCTGGCACCTATGCAGTACCAGGCCACTCTGTGGGGTTGCAGGAGCTATTCTCAGCCTTGCTTTGTTTTTGCCAAAGTAAACTTCTACTGGGGCCGTGGGGAGCGGGTGCCAGGAAACCCACCCTGTCCTGCTTTGTGGAGCAGGTGAAGCTGCAGTGACGTACCTGTGACTCCTCTCCCGCCCGCCCACCCACCGCTCAGCTGGACTCTTTTTGTTCCCCGTGACTGGAGGGTTGGCGAAGGTCCCGGCGGGGAGTCAGCGTGTCCGGGGAGGTGCTGGTACGAGTGCTCCGCATGCCAGCGAGCCTGTCGCTGCGGCTGTTCTTCTGCCTGAAACTCTTCACAAGAGCTGAGATTACTGGCATTGAGTCACTGCAGCTCCTCCCCACATAATAACCCACGCTCAGGCATCAAAGGCGCTGGGTCCAGCATGGTTATTCATTGCCCCTTTGTATAACGATTCCACAGGCTCGAGAGCACAAGGAAGCAGATGCGTCCATTCTCTAAATGGCTCCCAGACCCCAGGCTGGCAGGCAGCAGTAATGGCTCCCGGAGCTGCTGCACTGCAGCACTGTCTAATCTCCCTGGAGAGGCCCCGGCGCAGAGCCGGCTTTCTGCTCCAGCTGGGATCTAAGTGCTGGGTGCCCTTTCCCCGGCTGCACGAAACACAAGTGCCTTTCCCAGCAGCGAGCTGAGCGTTGCTCAGCCCCTCCCGCTGTCCTCGCTCCGCGCAGAGCCATCTTCTACACCCCCCAGGCGCTAAGCAAGCGGCACCTGTCCCACTTCTGGTTTGCTGTTGCTGCAAAGCTGGACTTGTGCAATGCAGCTCCAGAGCATCCTCTCCAGACTCCAAATCCTGCGGCTGTAAGCCCCTGCAGCTCGCCCTGGCCCTGGCCCAGCACTGCATAGGTGCACCAAGAGGATACCAGCAATTCTGGAGCCCAGGTTTCCTTAGGCCTTGTTTGGGCTGGAGGGGTGGAGGAGACGGCAAGCTGAGCCTCCGGGAGGGTGGGAAGGCAGTGACGCTCCCTGGGGCCAGGGGAGCTTGCAGTGCTGGCAGTAGGGGTCTTGCGGCCTCTGCCCAACAAGGCCCAGTGGGTGTTGCTGGGTCACTGCTGCGTTTCCTGTTGAAGTTGATTTGCCTCCTGAGCCATTGCCCGAGGTGGCTCACCGGGCCCGGCTGGCGCTGCACCGCGGAGCTCCTCTGAGCGCTGGTCACACGCGATGTGGCAGCCAGAGGAGTCTTACTATAACAGTCGATGTTTCTCCATGCAACGAAGCCTTCGGTTCCTGGCTCCCGATGCCACTTGGACCTGGGCAAGCACCAGGCGCGCCGGGGAGCAGCCACTGAGACTCTGTCAGCCTGCAAGAAACAAATGGTGGTGCCAGGCTGTTATCTTAGGAAAACCCCAGCAATAAATACCAACGAGAAAAACCACCTTGACATTTCACAAACATGTCAACGGGTCTCACTCTCAGCAACTGCCTTCACACCCGAGGGGCTCACCAGAGGCACAGCTGCCGTGCCACTGTGGGCTCTCGGCCCCAGCTCCGAGCTCTGCCGGTCATGCCCAGAGCCTGAGGCCGGGGAGGGGCGTTCTGGGAGGGGCGTGTAATGGGTGTGTCGCCGCACTGGCGCTCCCGGGCTGGGCCTGCACCGGGCTCTGTGCCCCGGCTCTGTCCAGGGAAGGTGCAGCAGCCCCACGGAGGGAAGAGGTCTCTCCAGCGCGGGGCCTGCTCGCGTGCAGCCCCTGTTGCAGATGCACTGACCCAGGGAACCCGGGTTACCTGGTGGCAAGAACGGACGTGGCCGTACGTGTGGCTGCTACGGCGGCCCATGCCTGCCAGCCCACGTACACCCTGGCAGGGGGCATGGGCTGAGAGACGCAGCGTGAGCGACGGCCCTCCTGCCTCCAGCGCTGAGCGGAGCAGCTGGAGCCTGGTGCGATGGCCCCAGTCCCGCCACGGGGCTGGCTCTGTGTGACGACGATGGCGGGGCGCAGCTGGCTCTCGCAGCCCGGGACGGTGCGGTTCACGGAGATCTCCCCCGCCCCGGCACGAGGCGGTCCTGGACAGCGTTGTGGCGCAGCTGCCAGGCTCTGGCGCGCGGCTTGCAGCCGCACAGCACGTGGGGGAGGGTCTCCGCCGCGTAGCCGCACCGTCGGCACCTCTTGTCCCGGGGGCCGAAGCGCACGGCCCCGTTCAGAGGCAGGCAGTTGAGGCGGGCGCGGTGGAGGAAGCGCTGGTCCGCGAAGCGCGTGAAGCTCCTGCTGGGCATGACGTGGTTGCTAGCGTCCCGCTTCGAGGTGACGTCGAAGACCTTGCCCTGGTCGGGTTTGGCCCTCGGGTCGCCGGCGTACTTGTTGCGGACGGCGTCCTTCAGGAACCGCGGGGCCGGCTCTGTGCCTCGCGCTGCGGGAGGATCCGGGCTGCCAGGGACACGACAGCGGCAGCTGGTGCTGCTGGCTCTGAGGCAGACACGGGCCACCCTTCCTGTCCCGTCAGGGACGTGGGCCGACGCCACTGCCCGTCAGGCGGGTGGGCTGGTGCTCATCCGTGCCAGGGCTGGGCGGGGGAGAAGGGGGTCCCGCAGCCCCGGGCAGCTGCCTGCCTTGCACGTGTCCCCAGCTGCCTCGCGCGCAGGTTTGCTGCCCCCCGCTCCCCCTTCTAGGAGCGCCAGACTTCTGCGCGGCCGTCCTCGGCCCTCGCTCGCCGCCTGGCTCGCAGGGGCTTTTGTTCTGCGTGACCGAGCAAAGCACGAGGAACGTGTCGCACAGCTGCCGAGCACCCCGGCGAGCGCAGCCGCTCCGACGCCGCCTGGCCGCAGCCGAGGAGCTCGGGGCGCCCGGTGCCAGGCACGGTCTCGTGTTCTGCTGCCATGGCAACACAGCGAGCAAGCCCCGGGGAAGAGCCAAGCCCGCACCAAGCTCTCACAGCCCGTCCTGCCCTGCCCCCGGGCCCCCCCTCCAGCTTCCTATGTCACCAGGCTGGGGTGGGGGGCTGCAAGAAATTCACCACTGGGGCGGGCTGGGGGGCGTCCCTCCTTCCGGGCGGGGGCTTTGGACAGTTGTCTCTGCCTCGGCCTGACCAGGGCGCCAGCACCTGCACCCACATCAGCAGGCCGTGGCCGGCTGGGGCCCTGGCTGGGACAGCCGCCCTCGCGGGGCCCGCACAGGCCGGGCCCGTCCCACACACCTGAGCTGCAGCTCACCTCCCCCGGCCTGCCAGTCACCGCGCTGGACTCGGCCCTCCCAAACACCGAAAACCATAACCTGCAGGGCCGTTTTATTCAAAGAGAGCCGCAGGGAGGCCAGGGTCCGTGCCCGGGCGCGCTGCCGGTTCTCCACACGGGTGTGCGGGGGGCTAGGGCTTCTGGAGCCAGCAGCGCGCCCGCGGGCGCCAGGCCTGAGTCGGGCCTCTTGGCCGAGCCCCGGCTGCCCAGGAAGGCGCAGGCCTGGGGCAGGCGAGACGTGGCCGGAGCAGGTGCAGGCGCGGCGCTCGCTGCTGCCTGTCCGTGGGCAGCGGCACTGACGAGTCAGTTTGCCAGCACCATCGATCCAGCTGTCAGGGGAGAACAGGGATAAATTATTTCCACAAGACGAGTCAATCGCCAGCCGCAGGGGCAGAGCTGTCCGTCTGCCTCGGGCCCACGCGCTGCCGTTGGCAAAGGTGGGCTCAGTCCGGGCGGCAGGCAGGGCCCAGCTGCGGGCCGTGCTATGGTCTGGGGTGATGGGCAAGGGGAGCCCAGCCGCCCTGACCTGAGCCCTGGTAGATGCAGCACCCTTGCGCCAGGCAGCCGGCTCACGGCGCGGCCCCCCGCTCAGCGCTGGGCTGCTGCCCGCACCCCTGCCCGCTCCCACCGCTGCAGCCCCCGGTCCCGGCCTGGCCGACCCGGGCTGGGGGCACGGGGGCACGGCTCAGGGCAGGAGGGCGCTGGGGCAAGGGCAAAGCAGGAGCAGTCAGACCCGGCGGCCTCCTGCGGGCACCCCTGCGCCCAGGGAAACGGAGCAGGGCCGGGGCCATGCCGCCGGCACCCGCTGCCCTCCGGACCCGGCACGGGGTTGGGGGCACAGCTAACACAGCCCCGGGATAGGCACCCCGCACACGGCGCTCCCGGGCAGGGGCAGAGCAGTGCCCTGGACACCGCGGGGGCCGGGGCCACACAGGGCCAAGGGTCCGGAAAGGCCCTCGGGCACAGCCAAGCCCCCCCGCCCTGTTGGCCCATCGTGCCGGACCTGCCCGGTCCTCAGTGCCTGGCTGCGCCGCCCCCCGCACTGAAGAGGTCCCCAGCCCCGCGCTGCCTCCTCTCGCCCCCGGCCCCCAGCTCCGGGGTCCCAAGAGGGCAAGGCCCTGCTCCTCTCCCCAGCCCTGCGCTGTCACACAGACCGGCTGGTGGGAGCAGGGCGTGGAGCTGCCCCGTCTCCCCCTGCGGGGGCTGGTGCCTGCTTCCCGGGCTCCTGCCGGCCCCTCGGGCCACTGTGGGACACGGGGCGATGCTTCTGGGGAGCAAGCCAGGCAAAGCCAGAGCCTGTTGCTCTGGCAGCAGCAGCTGGTGTGGGGTTTGGGGTGGTGAATGCACCTCTCCCCAGGGCACGTGGCTTCACGCTCCCCAGCCCCGCACATCCTCTGCCGCCTGCTGCCCATGCACTCACGAGACTGTCTTGCAGTGCCTCGCACACTCGGCCGCGGCACGGTTCCCTGGGCCCTGCCACTGCCTGCCCCCCACTGAGACCCAGGCCTGATCTCCCCGGTGTTCGGGGACTGGGGAAGCGCTTGGGCCCCGGCTGGGGAGGGCGCCGGGGTCTGAGGGCTCGAGCACCGTGTGCTGCCCATGAAGCCCGTGCACACCGTGCTGCAGGGAGCTGACACGCAGGGTCACATGTGTAAATACTTTCTGGAGTGTTAATTACTTCCAACGCAAAGGGCTCATTTCTAATCTCCCATTAGCCGTTGCAGGGCTCTCTTCATTTCCAGCTGCCTCAGAAAATGAGTTGTGTGGTCATGAGGGATAGGGAGGAAGCGTGCTAATGGCTTTTTTTTAATTAAGTCAGTTGCTGGTGTTGCTCGGGGGTGAAATGCATCTCCCCAGCAGGGACAGAGCAGGATCCTGCTCCTGCCCTGTTCATTTCCTGTCCATGCTCTGCTCTTCACTGCCTCAGCGCCACCCGCACCGCTGTCCTCCTCCTGACCTGTCGCCCGGGGGTCTAGGGAATGGGGGGTGCGCGTGGGAGGAAACAAGGGCTTGGCAGGGGACGGAGCAGCGTGTAGCGCAGAGGCGACACGTGCTAGGCTGGGGCCCACCTGTGCAGGCCGAGGCTGCCCTTGCCTGCCGGCCCATGCGGCCCCTGCCGCCGGAGCAGCCCTCGCACAAACGTGACAGGCCGCAGCAGTGATAAAACCCGGGGGACCTTTGCGGCTGTTCTGCAATCTCGGCTTTATCTGATGCCGTCTCTAGTTACTGTGCGCTGTGCCGGTGCTGCAGGGCCCCATCCCTGCCCCTGTGCTGCCTGATTCAGCGTCAGCATCACGCCGCGCTCCCCGGCGGGGCTCTGCCCGGCCCCGGCCCCTCGGCCAAGGGATCAGAAGGAATTTTCCAGGAGCTGCTGCTTGCTGCTGCAGCCCTCGCTGCTGGCAGCTCAGAGGGAACGTCCTGCGCGCGCTGGGCAGCTGCCGCCTACCAGGTCTCTCGCAGCCCAGGAGCTGCCAGACCCTGGAAATGAAGAGCTCAGGCAGCAGATAACAGCGTAGGGAAAACTGCCCACGCTTGGCAACACAACTTGCGTGCGGGAGCAAGGGCCAAGCAGGATGTGGCCTGGCCGCTGAGGGGCCAGCACGAACCCGGGGCGGTCTGTAGGAGGGCAGTCTGTCACAACGGTAACGGCTGTAGTTTCAGCAGAGCGTCTTGCGAGCCTGTTGCAAGCTGCTGCGCCGCAGGGCTGGCTTCACGCACGCTGCAATGCAGCCGCCACTGGGGTAGGACGTAGCGGCGTGCACGGCAGTTCAGGCTGGAGGGGGCAGCGAGAGGAGCTGCAACTGCTGCAGGAGGTCTGCAGCGGGCACCGGGCCATCTCCCCACGTATCATCTATGCAGCAGCATAAGCCAGTGCCTCTGATATTGCCCAGGGAGGCCTGGCAGCCCCAGCCACCCCCAGGGCCCAGTGCTGGTCTCACATCCTGCAAACAACAGATTTTATTGAGACATTTGTTGTCAGCAAAGAAAGCGCGCGGGCCAGCAGCCAGGGACAAGGACACGGCCCATCCCAGGAGGTCGGCGTGGGTGCAAAGGTCCTGGCAGGAGAGCACCTTCCGCCGGGCGCCTGCTCTGACCGGCCAGTCCGTCACAAACCCGCTGCTTTTCCCCCGGGGCAAATCAACCTTCAGAGCTGCCCCGCTGCTCCCAGCGCGGGGGAGTCTGCACCGGCGCAGCAGGCCTGCGGCTCACCTCTGCACGTGCCCTGCCGGGAATCGAGCCTGCCTGCTTGGGCCAGGGGAAGCTCCATGTTTCTGGGTCTACGAGCACAGTTTTACTTCAGCAGTCCCAGGGATAACTGTTCTTCCGGCGTGGTTTAGTACCTGCTGAGTTGTTGGGGCTTAATGCCCATTTTGTGGCAGTGGGAGGCTCCTCCCTAGCTTGGTCCTGCAGCCTGTATGGCTGAGGGCAGGAGAGACGTGGGGACAGCTGAACGCCGAGCCTTTGGGCTTGGGCCTGCAGGCAGGATGCCCGCCAAGACCCGTTGGAAACATCTGAAGCCCCAGGTGGGGGTGGAGGCCGGCGGATTTGGACTTGATTTGGCTTGGGACATGAAAGAGTTTCTTTAAAAAAAAAAAAAGTGTGAGTGGAGACGGGAAGACCACCACTGACTCCGTTAGGGTTTTCCTTGCCCATGGTCTTCTCAGCTGTCTGTCACCCAGTTGCCAGGCAACCACATTTTGGCCTCCCTGACGGGCCAGGTGAGAGGGGGCGGGGCTCAGGCTCCCAGGTGAGCAGTGAGGCGTTTAGCATTGGCTGGCGGCCCCCCCCACACCTGGCGCAGCTGGGCCTGGGGATCCTGCCACTGCCTGCCCGGGGAGCCGGCGCAGCCCTGTTACCTGCATGCAGCAGCTGGAGCAGCCGCGGCTCTCTCTGTCTCTCTGCGGATGCTGAAGTGAGTATTTAACTACCTGGACTGTACCTAGCTCTGTAGCTCGTTGTCATGTACAGGCGTAACAAAGGGCTGCCTAGCCGCAGTTTCTCTGAGTTGGTCTTTGATGCTTCTCCACAGGGACCAGCCCGCAGTCCTGCTTCCCAGCTCTCAGAGGCAGGGGCCTCTTTCTTCTGCCCTGTGCAGAGACCAGCGAGCGAGCTGGCAGCCTTGCCTGGGAGGCAGGGCCCAACAGAGGCCAAGCTGCCACCTGTGCTAGCGGGGCAGGGCCACGGATGTGTCCCTGACAGCATATAAATGAGTAGTGTGTGGCTGCAGGATGCTTCCACTTCACATGGGGACCCGGCAGCGAACAGCCCATAGCCCCAGGCAGAGGCAGGGAAGAGCTCCCTGCTTGCCGCAGGGGCCCAGCCTGGGCGCCTGGCCCAGGGTTAGGCACAGCCGTGGGGGACTGCCGCATGGTGCAGAGCCAGCGTGGATGGGCCGGCTGCTGCCAGCAAGTCACGGAGATGCCCGTAGTAAGAGGACACGGCCTGCCTTGAGCTGTGGAGTGAGCGGAGAAGAGTGAGATGGGTTTTCCCTCCCCAGCGCGTGGGCACCAAGTACAGGGCAGGCCTGGGAGGCTCTGAAGAGCAGCGCTGACTAGCAGCCCTTCTCCAGACCTGCAGCACGCAGCGGGACTGCAGGGCAGATCTGAGACCGGCCGCGTGTGCGGAGACAGCTCGTTCACTGGAGCGCAGCCCCGTTGTGCGCAGTGACCGAGGCAGCTGCCGTAACCGTGCGGTGTCACATGGGAACCTTAAAACCTGAGGGAGAGGAGAGGAGAGGGGGCAGGAGCGAGACCTGTCCCCCTCTGCCACCGACAGCTCTGTATCCCTGGCCTGCTCCACTGGGCACCGGTGGCCCTCGCTGTGCCTTGTTCCTGCAGCGTGGCAGAGCTGAGCATATATATGCAAGTGGAAAGTCAGCTCAGGAGTCGAGATTACTCAAATCCCAGACCATAACCTTTCCCAAAGGAGACTGCTGCTTTAGTCTGCTCCAGAAGGGCATGCTCCACCCTGTGGGCTCAGCCTCAGCAGCGTGGCCAGTGGCGAGATGAAGTACCTAGAAAAGCACACGTGGGTCCTCTGTCATGCCCCACAAAGCCCAGGGAAAGGGCAGTGCAGCAGCAGCAGTCCCCAAGCACTTGGCAACCTGCGGCCCTCGCCCAGGGGCAGCCGGAGGGGTGACTGCTGGGGCCTGGGGAGGGTGGGACGACCCCCGCCAGGGCTCTCCCAGGGAGGAGTGTCCGGAGCTGCTTGCACGGACTGCCCCCGGGTCAGGCTGCAGAGGCGAGTGGCTGGCTGCGGGGTCTGGGGTTGTATGAGGCGGTTGTATTCACAGGCCCCCTCAAAGACCCCCACGAGCTCTGCAGGAAGCAGCCAGGTCACCCGCACCCAGTCCAGGCTACTGACAAGGCCTCTGCCAGTGAGGCCCAGGGTGCCCCAGTGCCAGTCCTGGGCAGCGGGCACCAGAGCAGGACTGAGCTCTGAGACCCAGGCCGAACGCTGTTGGCTTCGCGATGAGCCACCACAACGGTGGCTCCCAGGCTGCAGTGTTTAGTATCTGGGGCTGCAGTAAATCACGGCCGACTGCGATGTCATTGCATGAATCAGAGATCCACATAACGAGCTCCTCTGAGCAGCTCTGCGCTGCAGGCAGCCGAGGACACACGTCCGTCACTTGGGGCTGAGGCAAAGCAGAGCCATTATCCGGCCGGCTGATTAAATTACATGAAATGCACATTTATCCATCACATCTGGGCTGTGGCGGCGGCAGCACCGAACAAAACGCGTCGAGCCGATGTCTTCATCGGGTTGTTCTCAGCCACAGGTGGGAGCAATGCAGCTGGCTCCTTCATTTGCATTTCCCTCATCGCCTCCCCCCAGGCCCCCGGCAGGCTGTGCCCACAACCCCGTGAACCAGCAGCTGGGTGAGTCTGCACAGCGGCCACTGTCCCTTTGCAGCCCTGTGCTCAGGCGGAGGCTGCGGGCAGAAGGGCGGGGGTGCGGGAGGTGCAGCCGAAGGGCCCCGTGCCAGCTCCCTGGCCAGCACCGGCTGTGGGGCTGGGGGCTCCCCGGAGTGGAGCCGGCCTCTCCCTGGCCAGGCGGCTCTGCGGGGTCGTGTCCAGCTTTGGCTCTGCCCGGAGCCGGGGCTGTGCTGAGCAGACGAGCGCGGGCCGCACGGGGGTGCAGCATCGCTCCTCTGGGGGGGCAGGCAGGTCCTCCGTGCGGCACCAGGCAAGGGGGGAGGCATCGCTGTCCTGGCCGGGGAAACTGCCCCGTGCTCCGCGGATACGGGAGGAGACATGCAGGGCAAGCAACGAATGATGCCAGGTGCCCTGAGCCACCCACACGAGGCCGTGAGGTGCTGGCGGGCACAGCAGGGCTTATCTCCAGTGGAATAAAAGCAGCCTGTGCAGGCAGCAAACCACAGAGAAATCAATCATTTCTTGTAGCTCTTAATGGTCTCTGGTTAACTTCGCTGCTCCGAGCCAGAGGCGGGTAATGTCATGAGAAGGCTGATGTCATGGGCACGCGCTGATTGCCACAAGATGTATGTTGCTGCTCTGAAGGCCAATCGATAGCTTATAACCGCACCGCAGTCTCTCCAAACGAGAGCCCAAGGCAGAGGTGGGGGCTGCCTGCAGCAGAGATGAACAGGAGTGAAAACAGTGCCCGGCACCTGAGACCTGGGCAAGTCGTTACCAGCGAGCACCCGGGGCTGGAGCGCGGCGCGGGGCTGGGGCGGAGGGGGAAGACATGATGCTCATGTGGGCCAGCGCTGGCCCCTTCGCTGCCCGGGGTGTTTCCAGGCAGGGTTGAAACCGGGAGCGGCTTCGGGGCGCAGGGAGCAGGGGCAGAGCTAGACTGGCCGCCTGCCTGGTGGGGATGGTCTGTTATTTCATAGTTTCATAGTTTCTAGGGTCGGAAGGGACCTGAGCAGATCATCTAGTCCGACCCCCTGCCATGGCAGGAAAGAGTAATGGGGTCAAACGACCCCAGCAAGATGCTCATCTTTATTGCTTTGTACTTTGCTGAGCAGCTGGCAGGAGTCCTTTACACCTTTGTGAAATGTGGCTTAATGGACAGGGCCATTTGGAGCTAGCGAATTAGTCCAAGTAGAGGCATTATTTCAGGGAGCCAAAGGCCACCAGCAGCTGGAGCACACTCCTCCCCTGTATCCCTTGCGCTTCATGTTTCTGCTAACTCTGACTCTCCAGTGTCCATGCTTTTAAAAAGAAGGCAGTGACCATCGATGGTCCCTGGCCCCCTCGCAGCGCCTGACCACACAGTGAGCTGGCTTTAAACAAAGGGTGACAGGGGTACGACGCACGGCCCGTCTGAGGGTGCGCCAGCCAGCACGGTGCGGCGACACGTGCAGGCCGTGCAGAGGTACCAGCCGGGACAGACAGGGCAATTATGTCCCCAGACTGCTGCCAATTAACTGGCGGCTTCACTGCTTCTCCCAGGGCAGGAATTATTTTCTGGTTGCCATGGCCAGGTCTCAGGCGGCGAGCGGATAAGTAGCAAGAGAAACACCAAACGTTGCACATGCGATGTCCTGCTGCGCGTGCCTGACTTGGCCCTGGAGTCTCCGGCCCCGTTTCAAAGCTACTTTCCCCAGGGTGCGGTCACTGCCCCCTCCGTTCCCCTTCTGCTTCCAGCATCTTTACTTGGAGTGTCCCCAGCAACATCCAGTCGCATGTGGGATTTGGATCTGGAGCGATGCAGGCGATGTGCCCCTCAGGGTGGCTAGTGGCCTGAGAGGGAGCTGGGATGTACCGGGGATGGGTTTAACCCAAGGAAGGTTTACATTTTGCAGAGACCTGACATTTCAACTTCCTCCTCCGCCCCATAAGCGGGGCAGTGGCCCGGTGTAGAAACGACGCACCCCTCAGCCGTGCGTGTGGCACAGGCACACGGCCGGCACACGTCTCGCAACAGCTGGCCCCCGTGCCGGCACAGCCACGGGCCAGCTGCGCCTTGCGCCAAGTCGCGTGCCCTCTGTGAGGGAAGCTGAGCGTGAGGATCCCAGGACCCACACTCAGAGCCACCCCCGCAGCCGAGTCCTGGCAGGACTCGCAGCGCGCTGGGCTGAGCCCGGCCGGCGCTGGGCAGAGCTCCCTGCCTAGCAGGGCAGCGAGCAAGACGGTGCCCCCGGCTCCCACGCGCCGGCTCTCTGCATCCACAGCGGTCCTGCAGCTCCGGTTGCCATGGGGATGTCGCCCCACGCGGGTCAGCGGGCACCTGGCCCCTGCCTGCCTGCACCGCGCCGCCGGCCCAGCCGCGCGAGCCGAGCACTGTCCCCGACTCCTCCTGACCCCAGCCGTCCCCGCGCTGCCCGGGGGCTGCTGTGCTTTCTCTGCTGGCTTCTGCGTCCCTTCCCCGCCTCGCGGCAGCAGTGGCCTGGCGCGGCTTGCTCAGCAGAGATGCCACGGAGCAGCTTTCTCCCTGAGCGTGGGGCCGTGATGGAGGGGCCAGGCGCTGCCAGCAGCCAAGGGCTCGTGCCCAGAGACGGGAACAGGGGGGCAGCAAGGAGACAATGAGCAGGGGGCCCAGGGTGAGCTCTCTCATACCCCATTATTCTGAGCTCATGGACATGTCCCACAGCGTGAGCTTGGGCCAATTCCAGGCTGGCCGCGCACCAGATGGCCGCGAGGCAGAGCTGAGCTCTCGAGCAGGGGGCACTACAGACTGCTCAGAGCGCTTCCCTTTGTACCTCCTTGTCCTCAACCGGCTTTTCTGTTTTTGATAAAAATGCATTATTAAAAAAAGAAGCAAAATCCCTTAGCTTCTAAGGGGTGTGAAACCTTTCTGGGGATCAGGGGTAAGCAGTGTGGTGAGAGCTTTCTCTTCTGCTCTGAGGCCCATGCTGACGGGAGATGCAATTAGGTTATTGCAAACTGAAAGCGGTTTCTGCCACATAATCCGTCTTGATCAAAGCATGGAAATAATTGCAGATTCTTGGGCTGTAATTGAAACTGCCCACAAAAATAATAAAGCACTGTTCGGAGCTGCACACGGCCACGGGGTTTTGATGGGGTGTACTCCGGCTGCCAAGATTTGGCTTGAAACCTTTCCGCCGGGAGCGAGATGAGTAGAGCTCTGCATGCAGTGCAGGCAGGTGCCTGGAGGCACGGGGAGTCCCCCAGCCCTCTGTGGGGTGGGCTCAAGCGCCTCGGCAGGGCCCCCATCGCCCTCCTTGACCCCACCGCCTCACCCTGTGCCCGACTCCTCCTGGGTGCAGAGGAAGGGCCCGTCTGGGGCAGGGGGAAGCCAGGCAGAAGAGGGGCTCCTGCCCAAACCCCACCGCGCAGCCGTCTCCCCCACACACCCAGCTAAGCGGGTCAGGCTCAGAGTCCCCACGTGCTCGGCCCTCGGGCAGCAGGCTGGCAGGAAAGGCCCAAACACTGTTCGTGTCGGTGCCGTGCCGTGCCGTGCCGTGCCGTTGGGGAGCACAGGGCGCCTGCCCCTTTCCACACGGCCTCAACCAAGTTCTCTGGAGCACCGCGACTTTGTGACTTCCCTCGTTTCCACTGCAGGAAGGGCGAGGGACTGGGCACAGGCTGCTGCCAAGACTGTCTGTCTTCTGACACCTACCAGATCATCTTGAACTGGAGTGTCCTCCTACTTCTGCTCCAGAAAGCCCTGATCGACTGCACTGCTGCCTTGTAATTCGTGTGTGATGAGTTAGAGCTCAGCCAGATGTTACGTGGGCAGAAATACCTATTTGAAGCTAAAAGCCTGTGATTATACTTGCCAACCAGCCATTAAGAAAGAATTAAACCAAGAAATTATCCCCCATTCTTGTTTCACTACAATAGCATCTTTGTAAGACACTTGTTTAACTTGCCTACTTCTAATTTCCCTTCCCTTGCTTCTAATGTGGTACGCAAGGCCGTTTCACTCCATCAGTGAGCTTCTGAGAGCTGTGAAAAGGAACAGAGAAAGAAAAGCCAAGATGCTTGGAAATCAGACAAAGGCAAGAGAAAAATAGCCCTGGAAGAACTTGCCTTCGTTTCCCCTGCTTCTGACATCAATAACTTCTCAATGTATTTTATCAGAGAGCCTTCCAAAGGGAAGCAGTTACAGGAGAGGCAGAGATGAAAGGGATTATTACTTATACAGGCTCTTATTAAAGAGATAAAATATTTGGCAATTAAAGTAATCAGAGCTGCAGCACCATAAGGAAAATAGACTCAGCTGGAGCAGTCGCATCACATACTTGTCATTACTGCAAGTGATAACGTTCCTGTAAAGTGCAGGCTTTGCAAAACTACTCCCCTTCCCCTGGCAGGAGGGGCAAAGGCCAGGTGTGAGATGCCCTTCTGCTCCGGGGCACGTTTTGCCCTGATATGAAGAGCTGCCCTGCACCTGTCTGCTGGAAGGGCCCCTGGACCAGGGGGGCACTGGCTCTGAGGCCCCTGCCCTCTGTCTGGGGCACCCGGGTTGTCTTGGATGGGGAGCATCCCCTTGTCCTGTGGAGCAAGCAGCCAGCGCGGTGCCACGTCCTGTCCGCCCTGAGCAGCAACACGCTCTTGGTTTTCCTATGAGGCCCTTATAAATATTTGCAGCAGAAAAATTAAACTGATTAAAATCAACAGGGCATGAGAGTAGCATTTGCAGAATGTGCCACAAAAACAACTGTGGTGACACGCGGGAGGAGAATCAAGTGGACTGAGGGTAATGCGGATCGGGGACCCTGGGAGCAAGCTGCCAGGAGCTGCCTGTTGATGCGGGAAGCCGGCGTGTGCTTTCATCCTGCGCTGGGTGGGAACACGCTCGCTCTGAATAATAATCCCCGCACTTTGAACCTTTGTCGTTGTGTCTCTTTCATGAACGCCGCGGCTCTTGTGCCTTTGTGGATCGTTCTCCGGGAAGGCAATTCAAGCACGTTTCCTGTCAGTTTTCTCTTGTCCTTTACAGTGTTCTGTCATATTGAATTAAGGTGGGAACTCCCTTGTAACGGAATAAAAAAATGACCGCAGCCAAGTGTGTGACCAGCGCTCAGAGGCTGTCAAAGCCCTGGCTGGTGCAGGGACACAGCACAGGGACACTTAGTGATAATTGTCAGAGCCACCAGAAGGGCCATGGATTTTATCACTCTGGTTTATAGCTGATGTATGCCCACAACAAGGCAGCTGAGGCTGTGACATGCTCAGACACCTCAGAAGTGTACTGACCCCCTGCCAGCTAATGGGACTGACGTATTGATGCGGTACCCAGGCCTGAGGCCTGGCTGCTCCAGGGCAGGGGCAGAGGATCCCACCCGGAGCTCCCGGCTGCAGATGGCTGAGCGGGTCCCGGCCCCTCCTCAGCCTGGAAAGGAGACGGTGCCAAGAGGCCCAGGCACCAGCACCCACCTGGCACCAAGCAGCAGTGCAGCCTCATCCCCTTCCCACCAGGCCACTTCCCCGCGACCCCTTTGGCAGGGGTTTCCACATTGCCCCAGTGGTGGGCGCGTGGAGGTTGCTTAGCTCGGTGCTGCTTCAGAGCCAGGCCACTGGTGAGAGCCCCACAGGCTTCAAAGAGCTCGAACACGGCACAACTTTTGTTATGAGTGTTTGTCAGCAGAGGCGGATGGGCCTCCCCTGCCTCGCAGAGTTATTGTGGGAATGAATTAGATGATGTTTGGAAAGCGCTTTGAAGACGTGAAGTGCCGGATAAGTGCTGTGCTCTCAAAGCCCATCAGGAATTGCAGCTGCTGCTCCACTTCGCTTTAGCGTCCCGAAGTGTCTGTGCCAGATGAACCCTCCCTGCATGGCTGAGAGTGATGGAGGCTGCTCCAGGCAGCGCTGGGGGAGAGCACCAGCCCCGCGCCCCACAAATGTTACTTGTCACTTAATGTGCGAGCGAGCAACCGGTCTGGCTCTGGCTCTGGGGGATGCGCAGCGAGGGTCTGGGTGCCCTGTGCTGGGCTGTGCGTGCCGGTCCCTCACTGGCTCCAGAAGCGGCCCCGAGGTGCAGGAAGCCGGCTGGGCTCAGCAGCCCAGGAAGAGCCCGTTAGGGGCATGGGATGGGCAGGGGCATGCCTCAGCCCTGGGCACGCCCCGGGCACCACTTCGCGCCTCCCCCAGCGTGCAGGCACCGGGCGGCAGGCCCGGGCAGGAGCCGGCTGAGACCCGCTGGGCTCCCAGCACGGGAGCACGCCCCTGCGACCCCACAAGCAGGGCTGGAGAAGGCGCTGCTTGTGTCCTCAGGGCAGAGAGCCGCGCCCTGGTCCTCGCCTCCGCCTCCCCACAGCCCTGTTTGAGGAGGGTTTTTCAGCTGGAAAATAGCAATTTTCTGTAATTCCCACTAATGCCATGTCGGCAGTTGCACACCAGCACGCGCTTATGAGGGGATGTAGTAGGGCTCTGTTGGCATGGCAACCGGACAGGTACAGCACCTGGAGAGACCGCGGGCACGTCGCGGCACTGCTGTCCACGCTCTGCCCCGCAGCCCCTTCGACGTCTCACACGGGGAAGCGCGTGAGCCACGCCGCCCCACGCCAGCCGGACCCAGGCAGGCCCAGGGAACAAGGAGCAAGCGCTGGCAGCTCAGGAGGCGGCTTGAGCTCACGTGTGCACGCGGCAGAGGCTTCGAAACAAGGGGACGTCGCTTGTTCCTTGCTGCTCGTCTCTGTCCTCGCAGCCATGGCAGACTGCTGCCCTGGACCTACCTCGCAAACGCTCAGAAACAGCTGCCTTGAATGGGCCTGGCGAAGCGGTGCAGGCGGAGGAGCTGCCTGGCCCAGGGGGGGAGCCACGCAGCTGGCAGCGCCCACGGCAGCGCCGGTCAGACGGGGGTGAGGGCAGACGCTGGGAACAGGGCGTGGGGGGGCCGGGGGTAATGAGTGACCCGAGCTTGGGGGTCACTGGCGGAGGCTAGAGGCGAGTCCCCGTGATGGGGCAGCGTCTGTTCCTGCTCCCCTGCACGCACCAAGCGCCCGCCCCGGCCAGGGAGAGCGGGGCTCCTCGGGGCAGCTACTAGGTCTCCAGACGGTTTGCTGGAGGAGCCGTGTGGCCCAGCTGTCCAGGAGCTTCAGCGTTTGCAGCCTTGACCAGCGCCGACAGCCGCTGCGGGGACGCCTCTTGCAGTGTCAGGATCCATTTGGGCTGCCATGCGTCCCCGGGGAACGCCCGCGCTCCCGGGCTCCAGCTCCAGCACAACCTGCTCGCGCCGGCAGCAGTCTCCCTCCGTGCTGACACGAGCGGCCGCCTGTCCCGGGAGGGCGCAGGCACATGTGAGGGGCTGGCTGGGGAGCGCCGACACCGGCACGAGGGCAGAAGCCCGCGCAGCTTGGCGCGAGGCCTCGACCTCAGGCACGGCTTTGACCTGGGCTTTGGTGGTGACCTTCCGGGGTTTGCGCCGTACTATGGGGCAGGCGCGGTGCAGGTCACCCTCCTGGACAGGCTGAGCTCAGTGGCCCTTGGCTTTGTGCCTCTCCCTCGTGGGGGAGGAGCACCAGGGCCAGGCGGGCGGAGGCGCTGAGTACCGTGGGGGCAGGCTGGAGGTGCAGGGCCAAGTGTGGGCACCACGGACACCCGACCAGCCAGAGCCTGTCGGACTATCTGCCCCGGAGGCCTCACCGTGCGGAGAGCTGGGCCGATGACCCGCGGCTCTGGCATAGGGCTGAGAGGGGCTGGGAAGAGCCAGGCTTGACTGCCAGGAGCCTGGGGGCCCCTCGCGACTCCCTCCGCGTGCCTGGGAGCCGACTTGCCCGCAGACCAGCGGCTGCGGCTGGCTTTGTTCCCCGGGGCTCCCGCGTACAGTTACGTCTTACCTGGACCGGGCGGCTGGGCGCACCCCGAAGGTCGGATACACGCGTGTGCAGGCGCCTGCTGAGTCTGTGCAAACTGACTGGTTAGGATGAAACAGGCGCTTGCCGTGGGGGGGCCTCTGGCTGTGCAGACTGGTGCGTGGAGGTTGGTTCCCCCGTCCTGGGTAGCGCTGGCCCAGTCGTGCTGGGCACTGGGCCGGACCCGGCGCCGCGTGCCTGGCTCTGGGCTGGTGGGCTGCTCTGGGGCAGGCAGCAAGTCCGTGCCCGAGCAGGAAGAGAGCTGGTGCCGTGCTTGGCCCCTGCTCGGACATCCTCTGGGCCATGGCTGTGCACCGGGTCTGCCCCCTGCAGCAATGCTCCCAGCCCTGCTCTGCCGCAGTCGTGGCCGCCCCTTCCAGCTGTGCTCCCGTGATGCTCTCCGGGCCTGTGTGTACACAAGTGCTTCCAGATGTGCACATCTCCCAAGTGTCAAAGGTGCTGCACGGGCTCCAGCCCTCTGTGGAGCAGGCAGGGGCCACGTGCCTCCGTCAGGTGGGAAGGGCAGAGAGGCCAAGCAGAGAGGAGCCGTATACAAGCCCACCAGAGCCACGGCCCTGCCTGGCTTAGCATGGGGAGGAAGGTGTCCTTAGCACGAGCCTTGGCCTCTCCAGCACGGAGCGTGGCTCCAGCAGCCAGGGACCGGCCCTGCGTCATGGGCTCGTGGCTCGGGGGCAAAGGGAGATTCACAACCGGGGCCGTGGTGGGGGCTGCAGCACATAGGGCAGTGCCGACCACCGCGAGCTGCTCGAGCCGGGCACCCGCTCCCTCCCAGCGTCACCCACGGGCCATTTGCAGGGCACCGTGCGGCCGTCCCCCAGATATATCCTGCCGCTTTGTCGCCTGTGAAGCCAAGGAGGCGTGGGACGCCGGCACGGTGCGCAGCGCCCTGGCGCGTGACGCTCGTGAGAATTAGAAACCTGGCTCTCATCAGCAGCGAGCGCTGGAGCTGAGCACCATCAGGGCCTCCTGGCCAGGGACTGCACGACCCAGACACGCTCCATCACGAGAGGGGCCATTTCCAGCGCCACCCGCTCGGAGCAGCCCTGTGGGGCCTGCCCACGTGGGGAATGGGACCGCGTGTCCAGCACCTGGGCCAGGCGAGGCTCTGTCTGGCTGTGGTCCTAGGGCTGCAACAGGCGCCTCGGGTAAGGGCCCCGCAAGGGCAAGAGACTTCCCCGCGGGTGTCAGAGAGCCCCTGGCCCTGGCTGCGGCAGGCGTGCGTGCAGCTCCGCAGCCCTCCCCCGGCCTCCGCTTGTACCTGGGGCAGGGGCCGCAGGTCCTGGTGCAGACAGAGCCCCGAGCCCGCAGCAGCGCGTGGCAGCCCCTGGCAGCCTGGCCCCTCGCGCTCACTCGCGCAGCCCGTTCCCCTGCTTGACGGCTCCCTGCTCCAAGCCAGGCCCGGCTGGGCCTCTCCGGGGGAGCTGCGGCTTGGATCGCCTCCCGCTCTCCCCCCCACTCAGCCTTGCGCAATCCCCCTGCCCACGGCCTCCCCGTGAACCTCCGTCCCCACCATCCAAGCCCGGTTTCCTGATGGAGCCGAGCCCAGGCCCTAATCCCCGCTGGGCCCTTCCGCCCATCGCTGCGGCTCGATGCAAAACATGGAGCTCCCGTCTCCGGACGTGCGCAGGGAAGGGGTCTGGGTGGCCCAGCGCCCAGCCATGCTCACCAGGCGGCACGGGGCTCAGTCTCCCAGTCTGGAGCACTGCGCCACGGGGGCAGCTGAAACGCCCTCGGGCAGAGCGCTGCGCCAGGCTGCCGGCAGCCGTGCCACGGGGCAGCGAGGAGACCCCCGACCCCCGGCCGGGGATGCAGGGAACACGCGGGCGAGCTACAGGAGCGGAAAGCCCTTTATTACACCGCCGCCCTGGCTGGCAGGGGCCGCAGGCCGGCTCCAGCAGCGCTCCCCGCACAGCCTTCCCGCTGCCAGGCTGCTCTCGGCATCTGCCGCGTCTGCGGGGGGCAACACTACCCCGGAGACGTGGGCAAAGGCAGGGGGGCTGGGGGCGTTTCACCACGGGATCCTGGCAGGGATGAGGCGCCCGACGCTCAGCGCAGAGCCTGCAGGTGGGCAGAGGTCCCTGGCCAGGCCCAGCCCCTCAGACCTCCGTTTTCTTCTTCATCTCCATGCGGTAGATGATCTGGTAGCCGTCGTCCCAGGCGTAGATGTGCCTCTCCTTGGGGTTGTACTTCATGCTGGAGTGGGAGCCGTAGCGCTTGGGGAAGTAGACCAGGGAGGCGTCCTCCGAACTCAGGGTGCCGCTGACGTCGAAGACGCACTGCACGCGGGAGCGGCTGGGCAGCCGCGTGTTGTACACCACGTAGAGGGTCCCGCACACCACGAAGGCGCTCTCGGCGTTCTCCCGGGGGCACGGCGTATCCCACATCTGCTCGATGTCCAGCGAGTGAGGGTCCAGCTTGGCCAAGCAGATGTTCTTCTCGTTCTCCTTCGTGGCGTAGATGGCCCAGAGCCCCTCCTCGTCGGCCACCACGTCGATGTAGTTGAAGGCAGAGAGGCCAAACACGGGGATCTGCTCCTCGGCCGGGAACACAGAGCTGTCCACGATGGTCTTGTTGGCCAGGTTGAACTTGATGACCTGGAAGGTGCCGTGCTGCCGGATGTAGTAGAGGTGCCCGCCGTACACCAGGTGCCCCGTGCCCACCCAGGGGTGCGGCAGCTTGATCCGTGCCGCCTTGCGCGTGGCGGAGAAGAGCGTGAACTCCCTCATGCGGGGGAACACGTAGACTGTGTCGTTGGCCGTGCCGTCAAAGACGTAGATCTTCTCCGAGGTCCCCACAGGATCCTTGGTCCAGAGCCCGGCGGTGCTGCCGAACCGCTTCAGGATCTTCATGGCCTTGACCTGGGAGATGGTATCGCTGCAGTCTGCAAGAGCACAGGGAGCCCTGAAGCACGGCCTGCCCGTGGCCCGTATGCGCACCGAGGGCAGCCGCCATCTCCCAGCAGGGAAGCCCGCCGGGGTGAGCGGCTGGTGGTAGCAGAGGAGCCGCGGGCATGGGGCCCCACGGACCCCGTGCTTCTCCCGCCAGCGGCTTGCTAACCAGGGGCTCGCACCCACTCGCTCCCCAGTGGCTCTGCCAGCAGGACCTTGGGGCAGAGCCGTGGCAGCGGGGCAGTCTGGGCGCTATACCGCGTCGTGGGCAGGAGGCAGGCCCGAGCGCGGGGCGGATGGCAAGCACTGCGATGGCAGCATGATGCAGCAGGGATCAGGGCCCTGCAGTCCCTGCCCCAAGCCGCTTGCCTGCCCCCAAGCCCGGCTCACCTGTCAGCTTGTCGTACTTCTCGTTCTTCCGCTGCTTGGCGGTGGCCACCTGGTTCTCCACCAGCTTCTCGTCCACCTCCACGCAGGGCGGCGCGGGGTTCTGCGTCTCGAGGTAGTCCACCTCGCGCTCCAGGCGCTCCACGCGCACCGCCGTCGTCTCCACCTCGGTGTGCAACCGCTCCCGCTCCTTCTCCATGTTCTCCATCATGGTGATCACCTGGTTCTTGAAGTCACGCAGCTCAGTGGAGTAGCGGCTGCTCTGGTCGTGCCACTGCGCAATTCGCTCCTGGGGGCAGTGGGGGACACGTTGGACCCCTGCTGCCCACAGCACCCCTGTGATGCCCCCAGCACCAGAGTTGCAACCCCCTGCCCCTGCAGCCCCCACGTGCATTCCCCTGTGACCGGGTCCCGGCGGGAGCGCGGCAGCGTGAAGCTGCCCTGCAGCGCGTGCTCTGCGCTATGGAGCCGGGTCCGCGGGCAGGTGCAGGGCAGGGCGGCATCAGCCAGGGGCACGCACCTCTAGCACGGCCAGCCGCCTCTCCATGTACTCCATGAACTGCTGCTGCTGGGCATCCAGCGCGCCCGCCAGGAGCGCGCCGAGGAGCAGGCAGAGCCGGGGCGCCATGGCCGGGCCAGGCAGCGTCTGCGCGGCCCCAGCTCAGCGCTCTGGAATGCTTGGACAGTCGCGGGGGGAGGGACGCGGCCGCCTTCCTTGCTGATCAAATCCAGATGGCTCCAACGTGGGCCCAGCGCCAAGCACCTTAACCCTTTCCTGCTCAGGGCGCGGGGGCAGGTCGTGCTGCTGCGCAGCCCAGGGGAGCGGGCCAGCTCCGTGGGGTTCAGCTGCAGCGCGTGCCCAGGGCTTGGGGACCGGCTGGGCACAGAGCGCAGTGCTCCCCATGGGCCTCAGCTCTGCTGCGGGCTTGCTGAGCAGCCTGGGCACAGGCTCCAATGCCCCTGCACCCGTGGCTCCAGAGCGATGCCGTCCCCGCGCTGCCCAAGCAGACGGGCTGTTCGCGCCCGCTGGTTGCCATGTGGGGCTCAGGCTCCCGTGAGGGCACGTGCTGTGGCGGGTGCTCCGGTACTCGGCAAGCCTGCCCAAGCCAGGGCCTGCGTGCTGGGCGGGTGGTGCACACACAGGCAGCCCCAGCCCAAGGAGTCGGGCCTGCGCACAGGCAGACACAGGACAGGACCGAGGTGAGGGGTCATGGTTGGGTCAGGTCACAGGTCAAGAAGCAGCACCGAGAGCCCAGGCTGCCCCAGGCCCAGCCCTGGCGCAGGGGCTGCCAGTGCGGCACGGCTCCTCGTGAGGACGGGCCTGGCCCCATGGCCGGCTGCCCCAGCCCCTCAGCATCGCCAGCGGGCCCTGCAGTGCCTGGACGAGGTGCCAGCACCCGCAGGCTTTGCAGGAAGAGGCAGGCGGGTTCCTCCCCGGGCTGGTTTCCAGCTCCCCGCCTCCCTGAGAGGAGCTAAACACAACCAGGTGTGCGAACACAGCCGGCGGGGGGGGCTGAGGCGCCGGGAACAGAGGGGAGCTGGCGTGGGCCAGGGTCTCGGCTCGACAGCCAGGCCCCGCGCCAGCGGCCCCGCTCAGCACAGCGTGTTGGCAGGGCAGGCGCAGCCTGGTGGGAGGGAGCCCAGCGAGCTGCGCCGAGCTGTGCGCGCCTGCACGGGCCTGGGCCACGGGGGGAGGCGTGACGGCGCGTTGGTGCCTGGCCCGTGCGGCCGCCCCGGCTCATGGCCCGCGCGTATGATCGGGGGGCAGCAGGGCAGGCCCTACGAGGAGAGGCGACGGGACCTGAACCTGTTCAGCCTCCGCAAGAGACGGCTGAGGGGGGATCTAGTGGCCTGTTATAAACTAGTCAGGGGGGATCAGCAGGCACTGGGGGAGTCCCTGTTCCCCCGAGCACCGCCAGGAGTGACCAGGAATAACGCTCACAAGCTGGCAGGGGGTAGGGTTAGGTCAGATATCAGGAGGCGCGACTTCACGTCAGGGCGGCTAGGGCCTGGACCCAGCTTCCAGGAGAAGTGGTACTGGCTCCTACCCTGGGGGTCTTGAAGAGGATGTCAGATGAACACCTTGCCGGGGTCGTCTGACCCCAGTGCTCTTCCCTGCCGTGGCGGGGGGTCGGACTCGATGATCTGCTGGGTCCCTTCCGACCCTAGAGACTATGAAAGCCCAGCAGAGACAACCCTCTGCCTTGCTCGATGCGACGCCGGCTCCTGCTGGCACCCCAGCGGGCTCGGGCCCCGCCGTGCCCGCCCCGCGCTGCGGCTGCTGCGCTTCGGGGGAGCTGGACGGACTCCGCACGGGGCTCCTGCCCGCTGCCCGCGGCCTGTGCCCCGGCGCGGGGTGCGCGGGGCGCGCAGCCGCGTGCACACGGGCGGCCTGGGGCCCGCCGCCGCGCCTGAGCCGAAAGCCGTGCACGCCACCTAGTGCCCGTAGCTGGGCCACGGCGGCAGGCCCGTGCTGGGGCGCGCTGCCCGGCCCGGCCGTCTCCCGCCGCCGGGGGAGCCCGCGCCCCCGCCAGCTGCGCGGGGGCAGAGCTGGGGCTCTCCGCGGGCCTGGCTGCCGGCGCCCGTGGGGCTGCGTGGTCTGGCTACCGCCCCACAGAGGCCTTGCCCTTAGCACGTGCGCTCGCTCCCTGCGCGGGCCCCGGGGGAGCCGGCTCGGAGCAGCCCCAGGGCACCAGGATCGCAGGGGCGCGGGAAGGGGCTCCGCGGCGGACGAGCAGAGCTGGGCTCTGGATTCCCGCCGCCACTCCATCCCCATCCTGCGTGACCCCAGCCCCTGCTGCCCGCTCCTTCCGCTCCCGGGGGCAGCCCGGCGAGACCGGCACCCGACGGCACCGCAGCGCCGAGTGCCGGGGCGGCGGGGCCAGGAAACACGGCGCGTGCGCCCTGCGCTCGCAGCACGAGCCCGGCGGGGAGGGGGGGGGGGCAATCGTGCCGGAGCCGCCCCCGGCCCGCCTCGTGCTCGCGAGGCCCCGCCCGAGAGGCGGGACGGCCGGGAGCGAGCCCCTCCCGCCCCCGGCCAGGCGCGGGCTGCCCCCCCCCCCCCCCCGGGGGCACCTCGTGCGGGGCAGCGGCTCCCCCCGGCGAGCCCGGCTGTGCCCGGCCAAGCGCCCCCGGGGCCGGCGCTCTGCGGGGAGCAGTCGCGGGCTCTCGGCGCAGGCCCGGGCTGGGGGGGGGGGGGGGGCTGCAGGGGACGGGATCCAGCACGGGGGGCCGCCAGGAGGGCAGCGGAGCTCGGGGGGGGGGGGGGCGCCGGTCCCCGGGCTCAGCGGCCCCGGCCGGAGCAAGGCCGTGCCCCAGCGCAGGGCGGCGGGGGCGTCCCGTGGCGGGGCCTGGCCTGCCCCTCGCGCGGCTCCTGGGCCCCGCGCGGTGACCCCCCCACGGGGCCAGGCGCCCGGGGGCTGCTCCCTCCGGGTACTGCCCGGCGCTGGACCTTGGTCTGAGCCGGGCCCCGGGGAGGGTATGTGGGCCGGTGGCCTGCCCCGAGTCCGCGCTCTGCAGGACACGGCTGTCCAGCTCCCGAGGGCAGCCCGAGGCCTCTGCTGCCCCCCACCCCGGGTCTCCCCGAGAGCCGGGGGCCCCGCGAGGCCCGGTGCTGCGGAGCGCGGGCTGGGGCCGGATTCCCTTGTGCCTGGAGGCCTCCGACCCCCTTGTCTGCACCCCTTGGCTGGGGTCGCACAGGAGCTGGGACCCCGCGGCGGTCCCCGCACCGTTCCCCGCAGCCCACGGGGACGTGCCGTGCAGCTTCGCTCTTTCCGGGCAGGTCCCGTGCCTGGAAACTAAGGCAGAGCGCCCGGGCTCCAGCTCAACATCTCCGGACTCGAGCCCGGGCGGCTGGAACGAGTCCTCTCGGCGCGGCAAATGCGATGGCCCCTGGCCCGCAGCGGCTGGGCAAGCAAGAGCGAAAGCCGGGCCCGGAGGACGCTGTCCCGTGCAGTCCGACCCACGGGCCCTGCCTGACAGCGCGGGGCCTTGGCCGCCAGGGCCCGCGGCCTTCCCGGGGCTCCCCTTGCAGTGGGGTCAGTGTGTGTGCGCAGGGAAAGAGTCAAGGGGCCCAGAAGTGAGGGCCTGAGCCAGCCAGGGCCTGTGGTGCACGGTGTGGGGCCTGGGTTCAGGTCCAGGTCTCTCCCCTTTTGTGGGGAGGCACCGTCCTCTTGCAGTGGAGGGCCCCGGCCCGTGCGCATCAAGGGGCCCAGGCCCGGAACTGCTTTCAGCTTTCCCCAGTGGTCTGGTGGGGAGGGTGCCACCCTAGGTGGCAAAGGTGGTGGGTTCAAGGCCCCCCAGTGACTGGAGCTCTCAGGCCCTTTGCTACTCAGTGGGTGCCTGTGGACAGGGGCTGGAAGAAGAACATGAGGTTGTTTTTGAAAATTTTTTTGCATTTTTTCTGCCCCTGCACCCCAAAAACAACCCGGCAGACACCGGGTGGCTCAGGACATATCCAAATGGGCTACAGCTCCAAGTCCCCTCCGGCTTTCAACCAGGATCACCTCTGAGCACCAGCTGTTAGGCAAGCGCGGGAGGGGAAGTCGGTTGCGTACTAGTTGGGGCCAGAGGACTCAAGCCTTGCAGAGACTTGAACCCGCAGCCCCTGCCCCCAGCGGCAATGTCCCGAGCCACCCTGCTAATGGGCCAGCCTGACCGCAGCCCTTCCCGCGTGTCTCTCGACCCGCCTCGCCACCTGCCCTACAAGCAAACAGGCACCAGGCCCCCGCCCTGGGGCTTAAAAGGGTCAGCATATCAGCAGCAGAACTGAAACCCACAGCAGCGCTCCACCACCCTGCACCGCCAGCCAGCTCTGGCAGCCCCTCTCCTCCTGGCCCCTTGACCCGCCACCTGCACCGTGCACCGGGCCCATTGCAAGGGAGCCCCGGGGCAGCCGGGCCCCGCTGGCCCCAGGGCCGGGGGCAGTGGCACGGGCCCCGGAGCCGCACTGCGCTGGGATGCTCCCCGCCAGCATGGTCTCTATACGGCCCGTGCTGGCCGGGGCGGGGGGCTTCACTGCGAGCGGGGCTCCCCTGCCCGGCAGGGCCCCTCTTCTCCGCCGCGCCGGGGAACCGGGCGGCTCCTGCTGCTGAAACCTGCAGCGACGACGGGCCCGACCCGCGGGCACCCGGCGCCGGAGCCCGGCTCGGGCACACGCGGGGCTGCCAGGGCAGGCGGCCGTGCCCGGGGAGACAGTTACGTCGCGGGGCACAGCCCCCCCCCGCGCTACGGCCCGGCCCAGCCCCGGCTTCGCCTCCTCCCCCCGGGGCCGCAGCAGCGCTCGTGCTCGGCGCCGGGCCTGTGGAGACGACCCGGCTCCGGCGCTGCCGCCCGGCACGAGGCGATGGAGGCCCCGGCCCGGCCCGGGCGCAGGCAGCGCCTCCCCGAGCCCCCGCCCCGCCTCCCCCGCCGCGGCGCGCCCGGCTCCCGCCCGCACACCCGCAGCCCGGGGGGGCAGCCCGCGCCTGGCCGGGGGCGGGGCTCGCCGCCGTCAGTCAAGGGCGCAGCCCGAGCATGCGCGGTAGAGCCCCGCGCCGGGGGCGCCGGAGCCGGGTGGTCTCCACAGGCCTGGCGCCGAGCACGAGCGCTGCTGCGGGCCCGGGCCGGGGAGGCCCCAGGCGGGAGGCGCGGAGGCGGGAGGAGGCAAGGCCGGGGGCCGGGCCGGGCCGTAGCGCGGGGCCCTCCAGCCCGGGGGCTGTTGCGGGGCTGCGCCCGGCGACGTAACTGTCTCCCCCCCCCCCCCCCCCCGGGCACTGCGGAGCCCTGACACAGCTGCCGCCTGCCCCGGCAGCCCCGCGTGTGCCCGAGCCGGGCCGAGGGGACAGGGCTGCGCGCGGGTCGGGCCGGTCGTTGCTGCAGGAGCCGCCTGGTTCCCCGGCGCGGCGGAAGGGGGGCCTGCCAGGCAGGGGGAGAGGGCAGGCCAGGCCAGGGGTGTGGTGCAGCCCACCCCCACAGCAGCCAGTGCACGGGGGCGCGGTGCAGGGCCTCTCCTCATGGACTTGGGTTCAGGCCCGGGTCTCTCCCCTTTTGTGGGGAGGTGCCGTCCTCCTGGAATAGAAGGGCTTGGCTTGGCCCAGCCCGGGCGTGTCAAGGGGCCCAGAAGTGAGGGCCTGAGCCAGCCCTGTCCTGTGGTGCATGGTGCAGGGCCTCACCCCGTGGATGTTCTGGGCCTGGGTTCCAGTCCAGGTCTCTCCCCTTTTGTGGGGAGGCGCCTTCGTCTTGCAATGGAGGGGCCCGGCGGGTGCGTGTCAAGGGGCCCAGGCCCGGAATTGCTTTCAGCTCTCCCCAGTGGTCTGGTGGGGAGGGTGCTACCCTAGGTGGCAAAGGTGGTGGGTTCAAGCCCCCTGAGTGACTGGAGCCCTGTGGCCAAGTGCACACAAGGAGGTTGTGTGGTGGAAGGTGGGTTGTGGGAGTGAGAAGTGGGGTGGGGTGGGGCTGGGGTTGGGTGGGAAATGGGGGGTGGGGGGGGGGGGGGGCTGAAAAGTGGTAGGTAGGGTGAGGAAATGAAAATTTTGCTGCACAAGTAGAAAAAGAGCCTTTTCCTCCTCTTGCCATTCATCTTCTTCTGCTGCCCCTCCCCCCTTTCCTACCCCAACCTCCTCACCCAGTCCTGCTTTCCCCTACTTGCTGCTGCTACCACACATACACACCCCCCTCTCAGCTTCCTTGTCTGCACCTAGCCACAGGCAATCACTGCAGACTGAGAGACCCAAGGGCTCCAGTCACTGGGGAGGGCTTGAACCGACCAGCCTTGCCACCTAGGGTGGCACCCTCCCCACCAGACCACTGGGGAGAGCTGAAAGCAATTCCGGGCCTGGGCCCCTTGACACGCACCCGCCGGGCCCCTCCATTGCAAGACGAAGGCGCCTCCCCACAAAAGGGGAGAGACCTGGACTTGAACCCAGGCCCAGAACATCCACAGGGTGAGGCCCTGCACCATGCACCACAGGATGCAGCTGGCTTAGACCCTCACTTCTGGGCCCCTTGACTCTTTCCCTGCGCACACGCACACGCACACGCACACGCACACGCGCTGCCCCACTGCAACGGGAGCCCTGGGAAGGCCGCGGGCCCCGTGCTGTCAGGCAGGGCCAGTGTCCTCTGGGCCCGGCTTTCACCAGTTAACCAGCGTGGGGGAGGCCACTGCCTCTGGGGCCCCAAAAGGCAAAGGGCCACGAGCCGGGCGGCCCCTGGGCAATACCTGGACCAGCACCCCAGGGCTGCAGGCCTCGTACAGGGGCACCGCGCTGTGCCCAGGACGCCACTCACCGCCCCAACGAGCTTGCGCCGTGCGAAGACGCGCAGGAGCTGCGCGAGGGGCAGGCCGGGGCCCCCGCTGTGGGACGCCCTCCACCGGGAGGCGAGCCTTGCTTCGGCTGTGCGGGGGCCTCTGAGCCCGGGGGCTGCACGCAAGCTCCTCTGCCCTCTGGACAGGTCCCCAGCCCTGCGCTGGATCACGGCCGCACACGGCAGACCCGCCTGCAGCTCTCTGGCCTCCAGCCTGTAGCAGGACACGTGCAGCTTGCCTCTTGAGCTGCCGGGCGCTGGCAGCAGCCAGGAGGTTCACAGGAGGAGGGAGGGGACCAGGGTGAAAGGGCTTTGTTCCCTTCCTGAGACAGCAGGTGCAATGCCCTGGCCCTGGGAGCCCTGCAGAGAAGGGGCGCTGTGTCCCTGGCTCGCACCTCGCTCGCTGCCTCACGCGGGAGGGTGGGCACCGGGGACGTGCCTGGGTGACTCTTGCCTAAGGCCTGGTCCTTGGAGCTGACCCTTCCGGGGCATCATTTCACATGCCCGGGGCCTGCTGGCCTGGCACCCCGGCGCTGCTGGCACGGCTTTGGCAAGGGGGAGAATCAAGAAGAGGGGCCCAGACGCATGGTGGTGAGTGGGAGGCCGGTTCTGGCCAGGACGGGTCATGGGCACAGTCCAGAGCAACATCTGTGGGAATCCCACTGCTCCAGGACCTGCCTGCTCCTCTCTGGCCAGTGCTCCTAGTCTCAGACAGCGCACCCGGGTCTCGCCCCTGGATCTGCTCACGTCGTAGCTCAGAACGTGGTTGGGGCGGAACAACCCGAACGCGTGCTGGGGGCAAAGCATTCGGTTCGGCTGTCGCCCTTCAGAGGGGCCCTGCTCAGATCTACCCCAGGTGGGCTCAAGTCTTTCTTTTTGCAGAGAGTCAGGAATAGGCATTGAGTAGAGTACAGAAAATTAACCCTTTTATTGATGCATTGCAATTGTTCTACATTTTTACCATGTTATGTAGAAAATACTTAAAATACAAGCTACTTTGTAAAACCAAAGACAAACATTGAATCCAAAGATAAACTATGTTTTCACAATGGACCCTTTTCCCATATAGTTAGTATTAAATTTTTAAATATCTATTTCTTTTGTTAAAATGATTTATACATATCCCCTAAGTACATCAGCAATACAAACATAGATCAGTAATTGTCAGAAACGACCTGTATCTAGCGGCTTGTAAAAAGGAAGAGCACAACCATAAAAGAAAGTTAAATTTCACACTGTAACTAGCATATCAAATACATTTAATAAAGTAGGAATTTCATTGCAATATCAAGGATTCAAGCAGAAATACTAACATTACATATAATGTACTGCTACATGTAGTGAGATAGATATATTTCAAGCTGAATCTGAAATCACACATTATATAAAGTTTAGCAACAAACAAACAACCATGTAGACATGCGGCACCATTCATAAGTTTAAATAAAAAAGAAAGCAGGGCTGTGCCAATCCTGTCATTTAGAAGCAATTGAGTTTTGTGAACTAAAAAAATGGCTGAATCAGAGGTAACTTACTGCATCAGTCAACTGGGGGCTAAGCAGCTCGGAAGTCGCTTCTGCAGTGGGTAGTACGGCTGTGAACGCAAGTCAGCTAGTGGGGACGACTCCCACGTAACACCATGTCTGAATCAAAAGGATAAACCCAGGCGGGACCAGAGTCACTGAACATTCAGAAGAGGAATCCCGAGCTCCGCCTGTGGCAGACTTTCCAGAATACAACCAAAGTGTCAGGAAAGCCTTCGGTTTCTATTCAGGAACAGCACGTTCATTGACAGAGAATGCACACGCCAGCCGTGAGAATGAGGGGATTTCTTTCTTTAATGCTTCCCTTGATCTGCGCCCAGACGAGCTGGATCTGCGCAGGGAGAAAGGATGCGCGTCCTTAGAGCAGAAACTCTAGGATAGGCTGGAATGGGCAGGATGCTTCGGGCCAGCCCTAGAAACCCAGGGAGGAGGCCGCAGGCTGGCCCAAGCAGCCTTTGTTTTTGATGGCGCATATCACAGTGTAAATCTGATGTAGCCATTGCCAAGGCCTTGTTTTAAACAGGGCCTGTCACATCTCATCAATGCACTTCCCATCTACCCCTCCTTTTCCAGTGGGAACAGGTGAATCTGTGGAAAAGATCAGAATATACCTAGTGGATAAATTTGGCTTCAGCTGTTTAAGGGAAACGGTGAGACCCCTTTAAAAGGAGGGGGGCTTTCCCGCAGCGTAGCACAAAGTGGTGCGACCGTGCTGTCTGCCTGCCCCCAGCCTGCAGTAGCTACGCGGGGAACTCAGCAACGTGCCCGGTTCATTCAGGGGCAACCGCTGCAGGGCAGAAGCAGCCAGCGGAAGCAGCTGCACCAGGCTGGGCTGGCGCCGCAGGCCGGCCCGTGCCCCGTCTTCCTCCCACCGTTTCCCCGCAGCTGGGCAGTTCTTCTAGAGGTCTGCGGCTCTTTCCTCTTTTGGGGGGAGCTTTTTTGGGGGCTGTCACTAAGCTGCCTTAGCGTGCTGTCTGTGACACTGGGTAAAAGGTTTTCATCACAGCCAGGTGCTGGATTCAGTCTGCCTTTGGATGGAAAGGCACAACTCTGTATCCAAGAGGTATCTCTAGGGAAAGTACTCCACACAAGCCATGTCGCATGGAAACCAAGTAAAACACGTGCTGATCGTGTTACAGCAACAAAGCATCGTTAACGCCAACAATGTGAAACACGCAGGTCGCTCGCTTATCCTCACTCGCATCTACAGGCGCACGGTGACTACGACGACGCTAAACAAGGACTCCGGGTCCGCGAGGTCTCTAACCGCTGCTGTCGTGCCAGAGCGCCTACTCCTCTTCCTGTAGAAAACGCCAAGCCGTCTACAGCTGCTCAGCACCAGGCCAGCCTAGATCTTCCTATCCCAACAACGTGGATTTTCAGACCTGAAAGCGGCACCTCTGGACAACTCCTTGTCACAAACCGGTCAAGAGACCTAGCCTGTTTTCCATACAGATAGAACATAAACTGGGTTTCAAGGTCGCCAAAACCTCTTATTGCTGCAGTAAGACCACTGGCTTAAGCCAGTTTACTAGCCATTGAGACAAGATACTGAAGGTCAAGAAATAAACCCTACTTTGAGGGAGTCAAGGAAACAAAGTGTCATTTAAAAACCACACCGGTTACCTCAACCGAGGACTTCCTCACACGCCAGTGCGACGGCTGATACACATTCCCAACAGCAGCAGTAGCATTACAAAAGTCTGCAAAGGTACTGTTACGCGATGTGCTTTACAGCAGGCTCTCTTTGGTATAAACATCCTATCACCGAGCTAGCAATATTTTACGAGGAATGTCTGCTAGACACACGGGGGAAGGTAATGCCGCACTGAATCTAATAAAAAGTGATTGCACACCCTTCATCACTTCCGCAACATCAGACTAAATATTCCAAGGCGGTCCTGACACTACCCTATGCGAATGCATCGACAGACGGCTAACAGTATATGTGCCATTTCAAGGAAAAGCTTTAAGGAACCGGCGCTTCACTCTCAACAAAAACGTCGCTGTTTGTGTTAGCGTTAAACGGACAACACTGCATCTATGCAACAGACTGCTATTCTTGCTGTGATAAGCTTAGTGAATTGCTTCAATTCGACGGGGGCTTGCTGGTCCCTCATAAGGCAAGCTCACTGTAAACTCTATTCACACTACATCATCATTTAAGGCACTACAATAAGGGGACACACCAAACAACTCTTCATCACACATACCTGTGCAAAACAAATCAGAAGGTATCCTTGTCTCTCATGAGGCTCCACTTCTCTCTCTCAGTGCTACAGTGATGAGCTCTAACGATTGCATTATTTCACATACATTCCAACATGTATCAATTCATTTTGGTTTAAATACAAAGGATACATCAATTTCATCCCCAGGAACGTTTAAAGAATTAGACAAACACTAAGTACAGAGTTCAAGTATAATCACTACACATTTTGATTACAAAGACAGAACATTTGGGGTTAGCAGGAAGTTTTGCTTGTTATATTTTTTTCTAATCAATATGTACATATTTCTTTTTATGTAAAATATTAAAACACCACCAATACAAAACTTCTAAAATAGTTTGAAATTCAGTAATAAACTTTAAAATCTGGATTTTTTTTGCAATTCCTACATGCACTTACTGTATACAAGTCTTAATAAGAGCGCTTTGAAGTTAGCTGTCGGCATACCCAGGATGATATGCTCACAGGAGTATAAAAAGCTGTACACATTGATACACTGATGTTTCATCGTATTTCAGATTGTTCAACTCCCTCCTAAATGAATCATACGAGGAAAACGATAAAGAAAACCGGAACAGAGAAAAGCCCTGTGCTTCTGGGAAAGGAATCTGGCTCCATGCTAGGGCAGTGCCTGGTGCACCAGAGAAATCCAACTTGGGAGAGCAGAGCAGCACAGCAACTCGTTCTCACCAGAAGAAGACGCGTTCTGGCAAAGCACATGGGCTCTTGCACGTAACTGAAAAACGTAGCCGAATGGCTTCGGCAGTGATCAAGACTCAGCTGCACTAGCGAAACACAGCCTTTCCAGGAAAACAAAGCAGCGATGTTATGGGTCAAACTGACTGCTGAATATTACGGTGCTAGTATAAGGTAGCTGCCTCTACCGTACCCTTATACCGAGCAGAAAATAAACGGAAACTCCAGGTAGGGCCAAACAAGGACATATAAGGGCTTTGCAGGAATGGCGATCTGCTAGTAAGCAAGTGAGCTACAGAACAAACTGCAAAATATTCCACTCAATTTTAAACTCTGCTCTAGCAACATACTGACATAAATGTGCATTACATTTTTAGTGGCAATATGGATTTGTGCAAGCTGCTAAAATATAATCTGCTAGTCTTTGTATAAATTATGAGTTAAAAAAAATCAGCATTTGCCTATAAAGACATTGATTTCCATTTCCCCTCTGATTAGCATAACAACAGAATAGCTTTAAATAGGTGGGACTGGGACCTTTTAAAAGCATCTATAAAAAGTGAAAGCTTAAAATCTTAGCCAGTGCCCCTTTAACTGGTAACAAAGGGTGCTGCCCGGTCAGCGACCAAACCCCCAGTCAGGGACCCTTTCAAGCACGACCAGGCATGGGGTGACCACAACAGCACAGTCAACACCAGAGAAATGTCACCTGAAATCCTCCTTCAGCCAGGCAGGCCTATTGCCAAGGACAGCTGTACCCCAAGGGGGCTAGCAACAGTAACCCGAGCCCCACAAACCAGAGGGAGCGCAGGGGTTACAGGTACGAGTACTGGCTGATCTTTGTGGGGCTCAGCGGGTATCCAGTGTAAATAGCAGATCCGCGGGAAGCACCAATATAGGACTGGGTAGCAAACTGGTGTTGGTACTGGGCAGGCGGGACATTTGCAGATGTCAGCAGGCTAGGGCCGACACTCACCGGGACCTGGTGGACGAGAGTGCTAGGGTGGGCGGCATAGGTCGTGTGCCGCGAGGAGCCCTGAGGGGAGAAGAGATGAGCGATGGAGTTGGTAGAGCCCAGCGTGGCAGCGGTGGTGGGCGCATAGGTGTACATGTGCGGCTGGCTGGGAAGGTGTGTGCTGGCTGTCGCTGCCGCCAGGTGGGGGTGCACGGGGCTGCTGTGCTGGAAGGCGTAGGGAGCCTGAGAAATCGTCGATGGGAGTGGGGCAACATAGGCTTGCTGTCTGCGTGGGGCCGGGTTCCCGCTTCTCTCTTGTGAGGCCAACACTGTCGTCTGCTGGTTCTGCAGAGGGAGAGAGTAGGAGTCATGAGAGGGCTCCTGCACAGCCCTCCCAGGCCCTCGGCGTCTGCGAGACCGAGATGCAGCATGCGATCGACCGGTGCTGGCAGCAGCGGGCTTTGTGTACTTGTCCCCAGCTCATGCTAGTGCACGGAGTCTGGGAGCTGGAGTTTTGTTTGACTTCCTGAGACTAGAAAGGCGGTCAGGAGGACCCAAGGCAGCAGCTGCCACTGAGGGCAGAAGTGAAGCAAAGCAGGCTTGGACCAAGTCCTCCTATGCAGAATGGCTGGGCGATGGGACGAGCTGCCCATCGCCCAGTAACTCCTCTCCCCGAAGAGGGAACGTGGTCTGTCCCACATAGAAGGGCCCTAGGACGGGACTCCCCGCTCGGCTCAAAAGCTCCCAAAAGCGTGGCTGTGACCCGGCCCAAGGCAGTGCTTCCAAAGCAGGGCTCCCCACTGCCAAGCCTTGGTGCCGCGATGGAACCAGCCGAGCGCGAGCAGAGAAGCCAGCAGGCAGGGCCGGACCCTTGCTCACCTGGCTGAGGTTGAGCGGCTGCACGCCGTTGTTCAGCACGCGGTGTGGTCGGTACCCCGTCGGCGTTATGCAGCATCCGGACGCTTGCCCGCTCACCGACGCCACTGGCTTGGTCTTACTGGTGCTGCTGAGGATGCCTGAAAAACACCAGCAGCTTAGTCCATTTCCTCCCTGCCACAGTTAAGAAATTGTTTTACCAGCTCGTGCATCTTAAACCAGCACAGGCTCCTGGGTTACACGCTGACTTCTCTAGTTACAGTTTCACGCTCAGGCGAACAAATAACCTGTGGGCACGTTTACAGAGACCTGGGAAATACAGCCAACAGCTTTGTCGAAACAGTCTATTCTGAGACACTGAAAATGAACTGAGGTTTCCACAGCCCAAAAGCAGCAGCCATCACGATGGGAAAGCCGCTCATGACCTGAGACGTAGTGGGCAGGAAAGGAGTGGAGATAGCGCAGGTTGCTGGCAGCACGGCAGGGAGGGGCAGGCACTGGATGCACAGCGTACTTACCTGAGGCCTGGGTGGCCACAATGCAGTCATTCAGCTGTGTCTTCAGAGGAGGCATGATGATGGTGCGAGAGCTGGAGCTATCAGCTGCTCCCCTGCTGGGCAGCTCCAGTGCGTTTCCTGCACTTCGGAGCGTGGAGAGCGGGTCTGCAGTATACGGGCTGTTCAGGGAGGAGTCCGAATCCGGGGAGTCATTAACAGTGACATAGCTGATGACGTTGGAGCGTTGCTTCATGCCCAAGCTAAGGGGAGGAAGCACCAAAGGGTTGAACTCCACCTGCACGGCCTTGCAAGGCCTATCCAGGGAGCATGCTTGAGCCAGACGCTTTGTGCCATCCTTCTGCACAGCCTTTCTGCTTAGTCTACTTACCGGTGATGTGGAAGCAAGCGAAGGCTGGCAGGGGTTCTGCACAGCGCTGCCTGGCCAGACTAGCAGCAGGGCCCTTCCCACCCTAGCACATCCCCTCCCATTAGTGCTCCACAGGCCCCAAGATGGGAGGGCGCTGGCTGAGCCATGCTCAGGGCACTGGCTGCCAGGCTAAAGTCACTACCTGGCAGGCTTGTACTTGCTGTCCTCTTCCTCATCGGTGTCGCTGCGGATGGTGATGACACTGACAGGCGGGCTGGGAGTGTCGGGGATCACGATAGGTTGGTGCTGCTCCGGCACCGAAACGAGTGTGTTGGAGGAGGAAGAGGCAGTGCGAAGGGGGCTGCTCCCAATCAGCGAGTACACCTGGGATGGCATCGCCTCCAGGGTCGCACTGGGCCTGCAGGGAGCCACGGGGATGAACAGAAGTGCGGGTCAGTGGCCAAGTCACAGTGGATACCACAGTAGCCCCTAGAAACTTTTTTTTGCCATGCACTGAACTGCTGCTTAGAGACAGATAGCGGAGGGCCTGGCACTGAGGCAGCTCAACAAGGATTTTGGCCCACAGCCCTTAGCTGCTCATATCCTTTTACACAGCAGTAGCAAACTAGAAATGGGTACAGGTCACACCTTTGTTGACATGGGACTCAGGGGCTGCAGGGTGCCTTCTGCATACCCCTCACAGGGGACTGGGGGCAGCGGAGGGGAAGCCTTACTTTGCTGTGCTCTGGGCTGGCTGCTTGTTCTTCTTTACTGGCAAGTTGCTGCTCTGCTGCGGCCTGACAACATGAGCGACTCCGACATTCAGAGGCTGGGTCGTGGCGAGGGTGACGTGGTTGGTCAGCAAGGAGGGCTGCTGCATGATGGTGCTGTACTGGTTTCCATGGGAGTGTGCATTCCTAGGGGCAGAGAGACAGACTCCAGCACTGCGGCCACTCTGCAAGCCCCCCGGGCTGTGCGCGTCTGAACCTGTCGTGCGGTACAGAGGTGTGGGGCGGGAGTTTCTAGTTGGGGTCTGTGGTCGTTCAGCAGCTCAAGCTTCTACTGGATCCGCAAAAGAGCAACCGCCTGCTAACAAGCCTGCTAGGGCAGGGGGAAATGTGTTTGGTCACACATCAGCGGCTGCCGCACCCCTGACAGAGGCGGCACTGGCAGGTTTCGGGCTCAGGTGACACGGAAAGCTGGCAGCAAAGGACAAGCTTGTCCCTTAATGTTATTCCAGCCCTTTCAGGGGCTCAGAACCAGCCTCTGCATTAACCAGGCCCCTTACCTCCAGTCTGCCAGCTGCTGGTTGCTGCCGATTGTTTCTGGAATCACAGCGGTGGGCTGTACGGAGTTGTGCAGAGCAACTCCTGGAAGCTGCTGCCAGGTGGAAGGGAGCAGGATCTGCTGGGTGCCTCCAGGCCAGGCCTGCTGCAAAACAGCAAATGGACAAAGGGGCTCAACAAAGCTCCACTCCACTGAGAGGAGAGAAAAGACTCGTTCGAAACAATAGGGTCAACTGCGCAGCGTGTTAACTTGCAGACAAAGGCACAGACTGCACTTCCTCAAAGGGCCTCACTATGGAAGGGAACGAGAAAACCAGAGACACAAGCTTCCCCAGCCCGTCTGTCCACTTCAGATATCACAGGTGTCACCTGGGGAGAAGGGCGGTGTCCATATTGTACTGCAGAAAGGGTGCCAAGAAGCGGGGAGGGGATCCTGACCTACATACTAGGAATCATTTCTGCTTAGCACCTCTGAGGCCACTGTTCCCAAACAGCTGTGCCTGGGACAGTTTTGCATGCAGTGCATTGAAGGGCTTTTGCTTCGGGGGGGGGCGCAGCTTTGCCCAGTCAGCTTCTCCTTCACAGTGCTCACTGCAGGAAAGCAAAACCCTCTCCATAACCCATCCTGCAGCGGGCAGAAAGGCAGGACAGCCCATATCCCCCCAGACCAGATCTCAAGGAGGGGCTGGACCAAGCTTTCAGAAACTATGAGGAAGACGTGTCAAAAAATGAAACAAAACTGGGACTGACAGCGGTAAAAGAAAGGGCCGGCTCCACGGAGTACCTGGAGCCTGCAACCTCTCTTGAAAGCATCGTCATTTTGCTACCATGCAGTGTGACATGAGCCGGGAATTACTGCTTGGTTATAAATATAGCACTGCCCCCACTCGCATTCAACTACTTGTGCAGGGTGTCAACGGTCACTGCATAAAAAAAACTAGCCTAGCAAAAGGCACTTGGTCTTATGTCAGATCCCACCCCACGCGCACACGCTTTGAGCTCAGGGGCCCTGGCTTTTCCCTCGACACTGGTGACATGTAGACATGTCCATGCCAAATGGCACTCTGCAGTACAACATCTCCCAGGGTGCTGAACACACATGGTTCTGTTTCTTGCAGTTTAAACTGCAAAACCGTAAACACAGGCTGCTTTAAACAAAACGTTTCTGCAAGGAACAGACCCACGTGCTACAAGACGGGTTCCAAACAAGAAGCCTGCGAGCAGAGAACGGCTAACACCTCTGCCAACGTAAGCGGAATAATAAAAAAAAAGAGAAATATGTTAAAAGTCACACCATGCGTCTTTCCAAAAGCCAACACCTGCACAAGACAAAGCAGAGAGTTTAATACAGAGCAAGATCTAAATTCCCAACGGGAGGCAGAAATCGGGCCTTCCAAGCGACGAACTGTTTTGACAGAGGAAGGACAAAAATATGCAAAGCTGAGCAAATGGCTAATGCAAACTTAGGTGAAGCAGCGAGGGGAGAAGTGTCAGAAGCACTACAGGTGAGCAGCTCGGGCAGAGGCTGCAGACAGCCCCACGGAAACGTTCAAGTCTCTGGAGAAACTCACAACCCGGGCTCACAGTCTGAAGACAGATGGCTCTGGCCTCCTACCACTGCGCAGGGGAGTGTTGAGCCAGGTCCTCCACACAAAGACAGAAAAACGGGTCTAATCTGCCTGTTGGCTCAGAAACCCAAAGGCCCTCCTGGACAAGTCGCTCTGGCTGATGGTGGCCCGTGCTCTGCGGCAGTGGTGGCTGCCTCTCTGAGAGCTGGGGTGTCAGCCCAATGGCAGAGAGCAAAAAGGGGGGGAAGGAGACACGATCCCTTGGGCCTTTTAGCACAGGCAGCTGGGATTTCCCAGAACCCACTCCCCAGCCTGCCCATCCTCAGAAATGAGGGGCAATCTGTGCTACAGCTGGTGACAAAGGCTCTTACAGGCAGTTTTAATCACTAGCCTCAACCAGGGCCTGGCTCTGGCCAGAAGCGGTCTCCAGCTTGGAAGAAAAACAATACTCATAAAGTATCACTTTAAAGCCACAAAAGACAAAATGGTTCATGTCGGAGATGGAGTGTGCTCTGAAAGACATGTGAGGACACCACGACTTCAAGTGCATTGCAATGTTTCAATAAGCTTCACTGATCTGATTCTGGGGTTTTACATCGATTGACTTGTGGCACCTGCAGGGTCAGCTCTGATGCAGACACCAGATACATTCAGAGGGAGGCAATTTTGAAAGCGTACAGTTTCAGAAAACAGCTGCTCTCATCTCCCCACAGACCCTTTCAAATCACTGTTTTGCTCAATGTGAACTAGCCTGAGAAACTGTTGCCTTTTTAGAAGCTAGAGCTCACCTTTAATTTCAACCACAAAATGCAGTAAGAACTAAAGCATCTGTGGGGAGCAACATCTTTATCTGGATGATGCAAGCTGCCTGGGATTGGTTTTAGATAATGAAAGGCCAGAGAATGATTGTTCTTGTTCAAGGAGGGGTACGAGATCTTGACTGCTGAAGCAATAAATTAAAAAGCATTTGCTATTCTTAGTGGTTTTAGCCTGATCTTAATCACCTGCAACTTTTCTACACGCAAAGAAGCTTTAGAACATTAAAACAAACGAAGAAAACCCCAAACAGCTAACTTGCCAAGTGCTTCAAATTCTGGCCAGTCAGGTACCTGTAGCAGAGTCAAGCTAAGGGCTTCTCCTTTGTTCTTGACAATTGAAAGGTAAAGATAGGACAGTAAGCAAAGAACAAGTACTATTACAGCTCTTCAGGGCTTAGGAGAAGAGCTTGATAGCTCTAGGCTAGCAAAGAGCAACAGTCAGTGGATCAGGATTCTTTACAGAGCCACACTAAACATCAGAGTCAGACAGTGCTTCAGCAATGTTGGGGAGGAAAACAACAAGACATTAAGATGTAGCAAGAACACAGCCACAAGATGGCACATGCTTCCATGCCCTCTGCAATTCTAAGTTAAAACAAAAACTCCGTTAGTGAACACAATCAAGGGAGGCAATTACCAGTACTGCAGCCGTCTGTTCTACTAGCGCTGGCCGGCCGGCTGCGCAGTTCAGAGTAAAGGGGACCGCATACTGCGGCGTGATGGTGGCTACTTGAGGATGAAGAGTTGCTACCATTAGTGGTGTACAGCTTCCCTGAAACGCAGATTAGGCAGTGAGTGAAACAAACGTACCGAGGCAGGTCAACTGGGTTCAGCAATAGAGCCACAAAGGCTTTCACCCCCTGGTACCGCTGGTGCTCCTGAGTGGCTTGCAGAACTCAGCGGTACACATCCAAACCCACACTCAGCCCCTCAGGTGCACTAAGCTGACCCTGGGCAACTTTAGGGAGGCCGTCCTGGAATGTGGGAACAGGCTTCTTGTGAGCTGATGTTGTGTGTCCCAGACCTTATTGTGCATAGGCCCCAAGTGGAAACACATTCCAGCTCTGTGCTTTACACTTTCTCTTTGTACGTCCTCACCTGGACCATGGTGGTGCATGGGAAACCCTTGACGTGATACAAAGGGTATATCAAAAAGCATGCTCTCTCATGTGCAGTATTCTTGGGAAAGGCTAAACTAAAAGGTTTTAATAATCAAAGGTGCCTGGGTCTCCACACTGGATTCAGATTAACACTGATTGTGATGTAACTGCCAGGACACAAAACTAGACAATGAACCATCGTATTTAGAGACAGATGTTTGAACTAGTTTGGTATTTCACGCTGAGAAGCAGCAGGGGGGGTCTGCTTCATGCTGGCTTCATTTAGTATAATCACCTGTGTAATTATGCTAGACAAAATGTAGGCACCACCCAATGCCACAACCATTTTTTGAACCGGACACACAAATTTGCAACTGATCACCTAAAAATGGCTCCTGCGGGACTAGATCATTCAGAGCAATCCACTTCCCTTGGACCTCCCAGCTAGTAAAATGAACAGCGTGTGCACACTATTTCCCTATGTAAATGTCAACAGAAACTGAGTGACTGTGCAAACACATGGAATTATAGTATTATCCATAACGATGATTATAGATACTTTAGTACCTACATGTATGAAAAAATGCTTAGCACTGTGACCCACTGTACGTTCAAGACAGATAGATGCTGTTTCTCTAAGCATAACTTTGTTTTTTTATGACAGAACGTATGTGTTTGAAATATATAGTCTGTTATCTTGCAAAAACCCCAACACTCAAAATTAATTATGACATCTTATTGCACACTAGTTTTACCCTAGAAATAACTTAAGGGAAGATATTATCAGTGCCACATGTCCACTCATGCTAAGGATGCAACTATGCCAAAAAAGAGGATGCAGAAGTAACTTCACTGAATTAAAGATGGAAATAATGCATCTGTAATTCAAAACTCTACTTCTGTCTGTTGGGATCTCTCTTCTCATGTGACAGGTCATTTGAATGGACACATTATTTTTCTGTTGAATCTGCTGTCTTAGTTTTCAGTATATATGCTGCTTTATGTGTACTGACAAGTCTACACAGGTCAATGCAGCATGCTATGAACAACAGGATTGCCTATATAGCCCATCATTCAAGGCTAAACTCCTAAGTCAGCAAGGGATGTTAAAAACGTTCAAACTTCTCCCCCTGATTTTTCTCCCTTAAGGATTTGCTGGGCACCTTTCTCTCAGACCCCAGTATTGGGAGTGGCTCACAAACCTCTCTGAGCCCCCCACGGCTGGCACTTAGCACACGCCAGCCCCACTTCCAGAGAACCAATGTCAAATGCCCCAGTAACAAATGAGACTCAGACTCCTGAGATCACAGCAAAACACCAAGACCTGGGCTGCAGCTCCCAGAGTGTTCTGAGATTTCTAGTAATGCGCTTAGGGTCGTTCCCGCCTTCCCCCAGACCTGCACGCCACCCCAGTGCAGGGGCCAGAGTTGGACTCATGTTTTCCACCGCCCGGAATTCAAACTAACTCCAGTTTTACCTGCGTGAGGACTCCTGACTGGATCTGCAATGGCTGCGCTGCAGGTGCCTGTGGTACAATGGGAACGGCATTCTCCATCCGTACTGGGAACCCAGAATGCTTTGTGGTTGCCTGGAGTCCAGCTGTTTGGAACAAGAACCAGTTACAGTTAACACGCTTCCTCATTATTCAAACAGTTCTCACAGTCTAATTCCTGCTACGCGAGAGCAGGAGGACAGCAGACGAATATAAAAGTCTCTGTTTGTTCACAACCCCTAGGTACTGGACTTGGAAGCGTGTCACCTTCACACCGCTCCCAAATTAGGGGCTTTATCTCTACTTATTAAATAATCGAAGTAGCAACCAAATGAAGACATCGATCTAAAAGTATCTGAAAGGTGTTGCCATGTAGCAGGGAAAGAATGCACCTGTTCACGTATGTGAGAAAATGACCCCACTGTCTTAGAGGCACGGTACCTTCTCATCATACTCTCTTGCATTTCCTTTTTCCGAGGGTTTAAATCCAGATGTCTAAAATGTTCTTGTCCATGCTTTTTACTCTCTGCCCACTGCTTGTAAGGAGGTATTTCGCCTTCGCCTCCTCCTGTCTTTTGTATTCAAGCGCTCTCTCCATTTAATGCATTTGTCTGTGCATGTCCTTTGACAGCAACTGATGGAGCAAGCTCAGGCTCACAAAAGCTTGGGCTATACAGCTCTGGCTTAGTTAGTCTATAAAGTGCAAATCTACCCTGGCTTGTGCCAAAACTGGCACTTGCAATTCAGCCTCGCTGCTCTCCAGTGCTGCTCTGCCAAGTCTGATGTTTCCTCATGAACAGAAGTGTTGAGTTAACAGCAATAGTGGCACGTTCAGTTTCAAATCAGCTGGACACATCACTCCACCTAGACAACCTTTGGCTGGCCTCACTGTTTGAGGATTTCTTCACCTTCACAAGAGGCACTGTCCCTGTTACACCTTACTGACATGTGACAAGAACTGTCCACAAGCACTGGGTACGTCTGCAATCCCCTGAGGACAAGAGTGAACCTCCCACTGAAAGCCTGCATCCCAAACACTAGATCAGGAACTCCTGCTTCATTTGTAACTGCCAGGTTAATGCAAGCCAGGGGTACAAACTAAAATGGGGACACTGTCAAGATCAGTGCAGGGTACTTCTTGCTCTGTTTAACTTTAGCTATATGCAATCAGTGTTCCACTTCCTGCCACCACTCTGCACAAGTGTCAGTACTCGTGAACTGAGATTCCCATGCCTGAAATATGAGGGACTCAACTGCTGTTCAGATGCAATTCTGGCTGACAGCACCTGTGTGAACTCCAAGCCTTTTCTGAACATTCAGTCTCTCTGAATGCCCTTAATGTCAAGAAATCCTGGCCTAAAAACACACTTCTGCTCCACTCAGGTAGTTAACCTAATTAAAGCGCCACAATGGTAGATTCCTGGGTAGGATTAAAGAGGGATTTCTATTCCATGTCCAAGTTTCAGGTACTTAAAGCACTGAAAAAATGTCCTTTTCAGCAGAAATTCCTTTTGGTTGTTGGTAAGTTTGGGTCTGTACAGGGCCAAACAGGGTGCTGGGTCAGGAAAATATAAGTGTTTTCCAGGCAACGAGAGCACTTTTAGTACTTTGTTACTGCAAACAGATCAAACTCCCTATGAGCTTGTTGTTTTCTAAGGAACACTCCCGTAAGAATTGTGGGGAAAACAGACTGGGTAACAAAGTGAGTGGTGACTGCAGACCAGGCAGATCCATTGTCTGTACCTGCTCAAGAGCGTTCAGGAGAAGAAGAACCAAGTGTTCGCACACATACACCTACTGAAAAGGCACACCTGACTAAAACCATTTCACGCTATGTGTGAGATGCTAACTACGTGTGACAGTAATGCAAGAAACGCACAAAATGATCTCCTGCAGTCCCTCCTCCTAGCCTCAGTCCCAGCTCTGGTCTCGCTTTCATCTGGCTGAAGCAATGAGCCTCTTCACTTACTCTGAAAAGCAGGGGGGCAAACAATGAACGTCTGCTGGAACGGATCAGTTTGCGTGCAGATCTGTGTGGTTCCAGGCTGTAAGGAAACACTCTGCTGTGTCACTCCCGCAACAGGAGCTGCAGACGATGGGTACAGAGCAGACTGGTAGTTTAGCAGCGAGACGTCCGAGTTTGCCAGGGAAAGAGTAGCAGCAGCGGTAGAACTGGAAGCCAGGACACTGGCCTAGAAAATAAAACATTTCAGGCGGGTATATAAGGACATTTGTACTGTAATAACTCAGTTTCCAAAAACAAACAACTGTGGTCATCAGAGCCACATCACAAAGTCAGGCAGCAGGCCAAGTGTTAAAATAAAATTAAGGCAGGAAACAGAACTTGAGGAAAAGCTGTATCTGAACCAGTTATTGGTTTTACTCTTCATGCTCCTGAACTCCAGGCCAACAAGAACAGAGCCAATAAACCCTCTGTGCTGATTTAGCCTTGTCAGCTGCATGGAAAATAGAACGGCAAAGCCAGCCTAGGTGCTCAGGATCGAAACTTCACAAATCAAAAACCAGGCTGGCTTGAAGGAGACACACCACCCGTAACTGCACAAGGCTGCCCTCAAGGAGATAGAAGCTGTACGTGGACAGGCCTGCCACATCTCTACCTGCTGGAACTGTTCCTTACTGAGACATCAAGCTAGGAGGTCAAGTGCGCTACTGAAAATGTGTGGGGAACTACAGAATTCTTATGTAGCAACCATACCTGATCACTTAGTTCCAAAAACCTGTAACTTGTTTTCATATAGCAGCATCACAGCCCCAACTGATATCAGGTCAAATTCTGCTCGGCTACATAAGCGTGAATGCAAAATACCCAGCTTTAGTGGAGTTACTCTGCAAAGCAGGATGTGGCCTATAGCATCATAAGCATTGCTCATCTGTGTCTCAGATCAATATACCAGAGCTAAGGAATCATACCTGATTGTGCACTGTATTGAGCTGGTTGTTGAAGCTCATTGTAAGGTTTGTGCTTGTATTAGGAGCCACATGTGTTGTGAACGGGCTCTTTATTTGATTCACTGTATCATACATATTTACTCTCCTTTTGCAGATCTCCATGTTCTGAAAGCAGGATTTCACACTGAAAAAGAAGGAGTGATGGGAAATATGAGACACGCCACAACAGGATGCACTGTACAATTGGCAGTAAGCAGGGGGTTTCCACAGGATTTTGGTTCCAGAACACTTCTATACATGGAAACGTGTCTGCCTTTAGCATCACGGTACCAAAGAATGTCAGTTTTGGTAAAGTTAGATAAATGGTCCCCTAACAAGTGGGACAGAAAAAAATCGTGGCTATGTCTTTTGCACTGGAAGAAGCTGCCTAAAAGAACAGGAAGCACAAGAGAGGCTGTTTACTCCTGTTTACTCCTGTTTAACCGGCAGATCAGGGTGAAGGTCTAGAGCACTGCTGACAGGAGGGGACTAGAGCTGATGTCCCAGACCACGCTAAGGTTTCCTGCTGAAACAACCCAACGAGACAGAACATGCAAGTGCCATCAACTCACTGGTTGCTATGTGGGAAATCCAGTAGATGGGCCATTGTAACAAATGCATGGTTTAAAGTCTTCAGCGGAGTGATCCTCTTGTCTGCATCAATCGTCAACATTTTCTTTAACAAATCAATGTACTCCCTTCGGTCAGCCTTCTCTGCCAACATGTCTGTCCCTTCCAAGTCTGTAGACATATTCACCTGAGAAACAAAAACGAGGCAGTGGATGCCAGTGTACACCTGCCAATGCTGACTAAATCCATGAGTCAGGTGTGTCACCCTAAGCCCTGATCAGCACTGCTGCTCTGAACCACCGCTAAGCTCTCCAATGAACACATCTGCATGTGGGTAATTCTACCAGCCAGTGATTGTAATCTGGACGCACACAGTCTTATAACTAAGCACACGTGTTGTGTTTGCAGAATCAGGGCTTAAGACAGGACAAGCAACGGCTAATCGCTTCCACAACTCAGAATCAGATGAAGCTGAATGGGAGCCCAAGTATTCGTGATGCTGTTTTGCGTCTGCACTGGCCTTTTCCTGAAGGCTTTTCTAGCAACTGTGGCAGGAGCTCCAGTGTAGTCAAGGTACCAACTTGAGCAGGTAAAACATCAGAGATGCTTTCGCTACACGTGCACTCTCTCTAGTGCCGCCACTGGCAGAGCTGCACCTCTTCACAACAATGGGAGAGAAAAGGACCAGTGTCGCCAGCAGTTCTGGGTCCCAATGGTTTCTTTCTCAAGTGTCCCCAGCCCTTTACAGGACAGTGTCTGACACAGCAGCATTATTCATTCTTCAGCAGCTCTCATAGCTCACCTGCGCCATGTCATCCAAACAGTTGAATATGTATTTCCGAGCTTCTTTTGATTTTATTCCCGTCTCCAACTCATGTTCCTCTGGAGTCTATAAAATAAAATATTTGTCAGGAAACCGGAAACTTTCCAATATCTTACTGAAATAAAAACACAAGGCAGCGAGCAAAGGGTCACCCATGTTACCATTCTGCCTGTTGTATAGTAAACCATTTACAGGTGAGGAAGAAGCAACCAGCCACCATCCCTGCTCCCTGAATCAGGGGTATGGAATTGGGGGGGGGCGGGCAGCATCACTCTCTGCAAAACTGAAGCACTGTCTTAGAGGAGAATGTGGTCATACAAACTTCACCACTGGTTCAATAATAAGCTATGGTTATCTCTTGCCCCAATATCCCAGGAGGAGGCATCCAAAATGAATGCCAGAAACTGAAGGGGTGTTCAAGATCACACAAAGCAAGAGAATCTGGGGTTTGGTCACCAGCCAGAATGAGTCACTTAAAATAAAGTATAAGGGGACCAGAAAGGCAGGGGGCTCTGAATGTTTCTGTTCCTATGATATAAAGGAGGCCTGGTTTTTGTTTTCTTTGCTTATTCCTTTCAGAACATCAGTACCACTGAGAATTCTCCTTCCCTGTTTTTGTTAAAAGAATCAGACTCGGAAATCTCTCATCCCTCAAAAGAAAGAGCACACGTGTTATGACCCTTTCACAAAGAGAGCCCCTTTATTCCAAAAGTTCACCAGGAGATTGTTTTTACACCTATTCAATTCCAAAAAGCCTTTATCAGCTCAATTAAAAGTGCTTCACGCCCTGAATGGCCCAAGTTTGTCTCTTGCTTGTGATTTTGCAGTTGCATTATGTATTAGGTCAGGGGTGGGCAAGATGCGGCCCGCCACGCCATTCTATCCGACCCGCAGGGCCCCTAAAAAATTTAGAAAATTAATATTTATCTGCCCCTGGCTGCCTGTCATGTGGCCCTTGATGGCTTGCCAAAACTCAGTAAGTGGCCCTCTGCCCAAACTAATTGCCCGCCCCTGTATTAGGTCCATTAAGGAGTTCTCAGGAAAACTATGAAAGTCAAACCTGGCATTCCTTATTTAGATTAAGCACTAGTAAAAATATTTTTTCACTCCCTTTATAAAAAAGCAAAAAAGGACACTAACTCAATTTGGTTTTACGCTGAAGGTCATCTTTGAAGAACACAAAGACCTTACATCTATTCACCATATTCCCCCACATGTACATGATTCTGAACTAAAAATCAATTTAACTAATAGATCCTCCCTTGGAACAGGCTCGATTTTACTTTCAGGCTTGTTTGGAAGGTGAGGTCTGTCATCTCTGTCACGAAGACCATGCAGGCCATAATAAATGGCCATTATCTAAATAATTTTAACTCCCACTCTCTGCTGTCACTATTGCTCCTAGTTGCTATTGTTAGAGACATGCTAGGAGTTTATGTAGGTTCTAAAAGGACATTTACAATTCACCTTTAGAATGACATTTGCAACCTAACCTTTAGCAAGAGCTCGGGGATTCTTTCAGAACACACTGATACTACATAACAATGGGAGTGGATTGGGCCTTAACAAACGTAAGAGAACAGGATGCTGAAAAATGAGACAAACCTTTAGTCTCCACAGTGGGTATCCCAAGTTCGGATCTCTGTTAAAAAACCTGCTTGTCTTCGTTCCCGCACTCAGAAGATACTCCGCTGGTAGGCCTTGAGTTTGCGAAATATAGCGAATCTGTAATGGGATAAACAAGGAGTGAAGACTGCAACAAACTGGACTAACAGCTAAATATATCACAGGAAAGTAGTGAGGTGTCTACCAAGCGGCTATCGGAAACAGCCACTAAGAGCAATCCTGAAACTCCATGTCTTTAAAGGCGATGGCTTGAATAACTTACATTTTATACTACAAAGCTAAAGATGCAATTCTCAAGCATTTACAAACATATCTAACTTGTTCAGACTAATTATATGCAGAGATTATAGGTCCTGATTCTCTCTTCTGCTTTTCTGGGCTGTTCCATGGAATTTTTCTTGGCTTCACAGCTGCTTTGGGCAGATTGAGAAGACACTATTAACAAAACAGAGAAGGTCCTAGGCAGATAATCCACTCTCTGCTGCCACCAAGGTAATGATTAGACATTTTTAAAAGAGAGAAAAATATATGCATATACAAGAGATGCAGATATCTGATTGAGGCAGCCACGTGTTATTTGCAAAGAGCCTCATAGCAAAGCTTCTACTGACTTGCAGAATGCAAGATCAGACCCATAAAGTAACCTGACCCCTGTATCTTTTACAACCTGAATATACTCTACTTGCACATGGAGTAAAATCAGCCAATAGGAAACTACAGACATTGTGCTTGAGAAACAATGACTGCTACAGAGCAATTACCTCTGTGAAGAAATACAAAGGCATTCTTAAAAGGAAGGGAAGCAGAGAATCATTATAAACAGACAAAGAGTTCTAAACAGCAACAGGACATTTTCTCAAATCTGCCCTAAACGCTGTGGTCTGGATTGCTAATGCTCCCTGCTCTCCAGCTGCAGAGTACCTAACATGATGCTCCATTTGAAAAAAACCTAGTTGTCTTAAAAGTTCTTTAAGGGAAAAAACAGCAGTGGTGAAGTAACCCTTCAGGAAAGTGAGGGACTGGAAATTCAAGCTAAAGGCAGTTAAGCCCTGTCCAACTTACTGCATGTGGTTCTGGCAAGGCACCTTGTTCCTGACCCACAAAGACCTAACAATTCTACTATTACATGCATCTTGAATAGCTGGACATTCCCAGGACACTAAGTAGGCTACTACACTTATGTAGCTTGTGATCTGAGATGAATCTTTGGCCTAGCTTTTCTTATCTGGCACTATGGGTTCAAAATGCCAAGGGGTTTGTATTTTTCACATTCAAACAGTGGTTTGACAAAGAGCTACACTGTCTTTACAGAAGAATATTCCTTGTTTGGTCAGATAAAAGTTTGCTTTTGCAAACAGTCCTTAAAAAGGCCAAGCCTACTAACTTATTTCTGGAGCCTTCAGCACCAAGACATGGTTGGGCCTGCATCTACACACTCTCGGAACATTAATGCGGTTTCCTACCTTTCATGTGCAATGCCGACATCAAGACCACCTACGTGAATTCAGGACACAGGCCACCCCATCACAGACCGCACAATCTGGTATGCTAAGCAATGGAAAAACTATCTCCTCCCCACCCACCCACACATTATGATAAGATTCTCAGAACCAGATGAATCTTCCTGTGCAAGGAAACCACCAGCCTGCACCTTAGTTATTTTTTAACTCAGTGTGTCATTAATGTACCACTGCATTTCCTCTGGAAAAGTACAGGGTTGAGGAGAGGTGCACCACTTCATGTTCAAAATGGTTTGGGAAGGGTCTCTTCCACTGAAAAGAGGAAATCACATTGAGTTTTGTCACCTGGTGCCACCACAAAAAAAGTGTGCTGGGAAAGCTATACTCAAAAAAGCCTTGTTCTGGTTAGCAGTGTTTCCCCATTCACGGGCAGCCAGGTAATGCTAGGTATATACTGCAAGAAGCCTTCGTTCGAGAGACGCCTGTCATGTAGTTTGGAGATTGCTTGGGGACACGCTCCGCATGACAGCACAGGGTTTCTGTGGGAATGAATGTGACGGGAATCACAGGCCTGCTGCCCCCCCCCCCCCCCCGAGCAGCTGCTTTTGTAGGAAAACTGTTGCTTCTGAACGGCAGAATGTGTTCCACCCGTGACACACCTGGTCCACCTCTCCTCTGATGGGAAGGCCACTGCCGTTTGTGTCATAAGAAGAGGTTAACCTGAACTTTTAAGACGTGCAGAGGGGCCTCTGTGCTTTCTGATCACAGGGAGAAGGAGACAGTGAAGCGGCTTCTATCACCACAGGCAAAAGACTGCCTGAGTTCAAGACCACACATATTGTCTGCTCCACAGAAGCAGAAGTTGAATTTGGTTAGATTTCCGAGGTCTAAAAGGAAGATCATGATGATTTCGCTAGCATCTCCCCCACCCCACTAGGCTCTTACCTGGTCATACTCTGAAGCTCCTGGGTAGAGAGGCCAACCCAAGAACAGCTCAGCTATCACGCAGCCCAGCGACCACATGTCAATAGCTTCACAGAACGGCAACCCCAAGATGATTTCAGGGGCTCTGCAAAACAAGAGCAAACTATTCAGCACGGCACAGAAAGCGAAGGATTTCTCTGGATGCGTTCACCTGGCAAGGGGCAGAGGAACTCAGAAGATCCTCCCCAGAGCTTTTCCCCACCTGCCCTGACAGTGCTCCTTCCTTTCTCACTTGGCAGTACTAGTCTTTCTGTTTTAGTGCCAGTGACCCAGTCTGCTGCCACTCACCAGGGAGAAGCGTACAGCCAAGGGGCATTTTAGTTATTTAGGACAAGGAACAGAAGGCTTTTGGGACCCCTCAGATATTGAATCACCCACCCCAACTGGGACCTACATGGATTAAATCAGACAGGAGCCTGGGGATTGCAGAGTTAAATTCCAACAGGGCCTTTCTGAGTCCTCGTTGGGTGAGGCTCCCTAAGCTCAGGTAACCGGCTGTAGACAAGGCTGGGCTGCTTTTATGTGGGAAACAAAAGGTTTTGCTGAGCCAGGACCGAGAGCTCTGCGGAGCGGCTCTGTTTATACCGATTATGGCTTGTTTGTGCATTTTGGGTTTACAGAAGTTGAAGGGAACACAGCTGGAGACTGTGACAGTTACTGTTTTGCAAGTTTTCTCCAAGCACAAAATCTACTGACCCTTGGATTAATTAGGGGGCTATGAAAGAGGTAAGCAGAATTCTGCAACACTGCTGCTACCTCTCAGGGCCAGCGCAGATTTATTTCTGTCTGACCTGGGACTTCCGTGAAATTTTCTGTTCAGATGCACTGACTCATCACACCAGGCACAGCTACTGCTTTGCCTCATACTCCACAGCTGCAAAGCGGACACACTTCTGCCTAGTTACACGCTGAATTCTAGCTTCGCATCTGCGTGTGGTGTAAGACACAAGTGTACTGGAGTGCTACGTGAGCTGGCATGGGAATTTACTTTGGAAAGCACAGAAAAACTAAAACCTTGGTTTTCCTTATGAATAACTACTTCCATCGCTGGGGGAGAAAAAAGTCCCAAGCCCTGGGCTCTTTGGGCACGACTCGGGCAGTTTATCCTGACGCACAAAGGTAATGGTAAACTCATATAAACAGTTTACCAGATACTCAGTCACGGTTTAATAAAGCAGTGCTGAAACTGGTTCTTCTCTTGCTGAACAGCGGTAACCACTGGACTTGCACAGCGTACTGGTGCCATGGCCAGAATCCTCTCATTGCACCCTGCAGCAGCACACCAAGTCCATCTCCCTCCAAATTCCTACCTGCACCGCTGACTACTCGCGAGAGATGCATGGCTCCTCAGCCACCCAGCACTTGTGCTGCACACCCAGTCCCTGAGGTGACAGCACACGTGACTTCCAGCAGTCAGCCCCCAAGGCCCATGCACCCATCACAGCTGTCCTGAGTAATCGTCTTTCCTTAGCAGGTGGCAGGACACGGGGAGAAAGCAAGTTCTTGCTTTAATGTGAGCAATTCTTTTAGATCAGGGGCAGGCAATTATTTCAGGCAGAGGGCCACTTACTGAGTTTTGGCAAGGCATTGAGGGCCACATGACAGACAGCTAGAGGCAGATAAATATTAACTTTCTAAATTTTTTTAGGGGTCCCGCAGGCCGGATAGAATGGCCTGGCAGGCCGCATTTTGCCCACCTGTTTTAGACAGACCCTCCGCTCCTAACCAGTCCAGCCCGTAGGAATAGACCTGGGGCAAGGTAGCTTTCCCTCTAATTACTGGAGGAATGCAGCAAGCCAGGATTTCTTGTATTTGTCCCCATTTAGTGTTGTTATGGCTGCTTCATTTCAGTCACCTATTACCCAAGATTTTGGTGTGTTCACCATCTGAGTTACCTGTCCCTGCTTCCCACCTACAGCAGTTTTGGGAATGGCTTTGAATCATGTATGCGTACATATAAATACTGAGCTAACCTGTGAAACATGTCATACCTACATACTGCTTTTCTGACTAAACATTTTTATTTAACCTTGAGGAATTACACCAACACAAGTCGGATTTGTTTTCAGCCTTCTCATAAGCTCTGTGGATATGGGGAGACTGGTGGATTCAATGTACCTTGGTTTTAGCAAGGCTTTTGATATGGTCTCCTACAGCATTCTCATATGCAAGCTAAGGAAGTATGGGCTGGATGAATGAACTGTAAGGTGGATAGAAAACTGGCTGGACTGTCAGGTTCAGAGGGTAATAATCAGCGGCTCGACATCAGTCGGCAGCTGGTATCAAGTGGCGTGCCCCAGGGGTCGGTCTTGGGGTCGGTTTTGTTCAATGTCTTCATCAATGACCTGGAAGACGGTATAGAGTACACCCTCGGCGTGTTCGCAGATGACACCAAGCTGTGAGGAGCAGTACGTACACTGGAGGGTACGGCTAGGATTTAGCGTGACCTAGACGAATTGGACGATTGGCCCAAAAGGAATCTTATAAGGTTAAAAAAGGACAAGTGCAAAGTCCTGCACTTAGGACACAGCAATCCCCCACACCGGTTGGTGCAGGCTGGGGGCCGACTGGCTGGGCAGCAGCTCTGCAGAACAGGACCTGGGGGTGACAGTGAACAATAAGCTGTGCCCTTGTTGCCAAGAAAGCTAATGGCGTCCTGGGCTGCATTAGTAGCCAGTAGGTCAAGGGAAGTGATTCTTCCCCTTTATTCAGCACTGTGAGACCACATCTGGAGTCCTGTGTCCAGTTTTGTACAGAAAGGATGTGGACAAATTGCAGCGAGTCCAGCGGAGGGCAAGAAAATTGGTGAGGGGGCTGGGGGACAGGACTTATGGGGAGAGGCTGAAGGAACTGGGCTTATTTAGTCTGAAGGAGAGAAGACTGAGCGGGGATTTAATAGCAGCCTTCAGCTCCCTGCAGGGGGTTGCAAAGAAGATGGAGCTGGACTGTTCTCAGTGGGGGCAGATGACAGAACAAGGAGCAGTTGTTCTCAAGTTGCAGCAAGGGAAGTTGAGGCTAGCTATTAGGAAGAATTTTCTCACTAGGAGGGTAGTAAAACGTTGGAATGGATTACCCAGAGAGGTGGTGGAAGCTCCATCCCTGGAGCTTTTCAAGACCCAGCTAGACAAAGCTTTGGCTGGCTTGATTTAGCTGGGCCAGGTCCTCCTTTGAACACCAGGTTGGACTAGATGTGACCTCCTGAGATCCCTTCCACCCTAATTTTCTATGATTTCTACGATTAAGTGGTATGAATTAGACATACCCAATTCTTCAGCAGTATTGCTCTCCATAAGCTGCTAACCAAGCCCAAAGTAGCCATTTAAACATGTTTTTCAGAACTTCCTACATCATGAACCTGTTGTAAGGCACTGAACTGTATCTATTGCCTGCTTCTCCACCAAGTTAAGGAAGTGTTCCCAATTAGCAAGTAAAACCCGAACCTGTGGAACTCCTGCTCAAGTCCATAGGAGTTGCAGGAAGACAATGACCAAAGGAGGTGAAGAAAGTGGCTTCTAATATTAGGTAAACACACTGCACTTGAACAGAACTGCATGCTACACGCATGGCCTGAATCAAATGACAGTACCCAGTACACTGCTTCTGGAAGCCACTTTGGGTGCACACAGAGCATGGAGACTGCTGTATTCTAAAGCTTTAACCTCACACGGGCTGAGCGCAGGGAGTAGGCCAACTCTGTACACTGCACTTCCTGGCCAACTAAATGAACAAGGCTCCCGCATGACACCCAGTTTCATGCTGGTTTGAGGCATGGCTAGGTTTACAAGACGGTCATTTCACATCTGCTGTTACAGTACTATAATTAGTGACCTTACGAAGCAGAGTGGAAACAGCACAGCAAGCAGCTGCTGCTTTCATAGCAGCCTGTCTAGGATTAAAACGATCTTTACTCAGGCAAGCTCCTGGAACCAGAACTTGACTAAAATACCTCCTCTGGGCACAGGATTCCCTTTCTAGGAAACATGCCAAACAGTCTCAGGAAACTGAGATTCACACTATCAGTGGGAAAAATCGAAGGCCAGCAACAACATATCAGGTGTGAGAGTTATGTCAGGTCCACCCAGACCTGACTACATCCCTCTTCTTTGGAGAACAGATGTGGGTAGCAGGCTAACAGCTGCACTGGGCCATGAAGAGGGTAACTTACAGTTACTGGTCAAATGCATTACAATAACTGGAGATGGCCACGGCTGCGTGCACCACTGCACAAGGGCTGGGCACATGCAGGGCACAGAGCCCATGGCAGAGTTGAGGAACAGATGATGTTGCACGAGGCTGGCTCAGCAGTGGTGGGGTCAACATGGGGCAAAGTCCAGCTGTTTCCTTGAACAGCAGAGACACTGCTGAACCCCTGCGCACACTTCCGTGGTCGCCGGGTATTGTTCTCATCTGCATGGGGCTGTCTCACTGAGGATGGCCACCAGGGAGTCATCGTGCCCAGGGAGGAAACCGTGTAATAAGCTTCCTTGCTCTCCCCAGGTAGCAATGGCTTCGACAGGAGCTATCAGAGCAGCAGGTGGAGCTTAGACAAGATGTGGAGCTGGGAAGAAGCCAGTATTACTGCAGAACTCCAGCTGCTTCGTGGAGCAGTTTCTAATGGGCCTCCCTTAGCAGGGACTGGGGTAGCATTTCAACGCGTGCCGATTACCTCTGTCAGCTGCAGTGGGACAGCACCACCTTTGCAGTCACGGTCGCAGGCCCAGCAGTGCCATGGGCACAGCACAACCTGTTCCAGCCACCCCTCCCACCAGAGACGCGATCGCCACAGCCACTGCCGGGGGCGGCTGCACATTCTCACGCCTTGACAAAGCCAACACCACGGCCCGGGGCAGAGCTGGCTCTGGCAGTGTCCCTGAAACAGATGGAAGCTGTCCAACTGCCAGGCCCCTCGTGAGGCACCAGAGACTCTAGACTCTGCTTTCTGCTCTTGCTTCACCTGGCCTGGCAGGCAAGTCCTCCTAGCCCAGCTGCGTCTATGGGTGGGAACCTCCCTGCACCTGTCACCAGTACTGGATCACAGATGGGCTGGCATGATTTCCTCACGTGGGCCCCTCCTACAGGAAGTGCTTACCCAGGCAAAGAACCCCTTATCACTGAGCTGCAGTGAAAAATTCCTGAAGGTTCAGAGCCATAAGCCACAGTTCAGCCAGCTCTGCACTCCCCACCCCATGTGTGCACGGTTGGAAGTTAAGTGTGCATGTTGGTGCTGTATAAGAGCTCACGCTAGACTTATTACATATGTGGCATTAAGCTGACAGCTGGGAAAGGGTTAGCTAAAATGGTGGCTCCTAGATCCACATACAGTACAGGTAAAAGAGCTTGTGATTTTCCTCCAAAACCGCTCAGCCACTTAACTTCACTGCAGATGGATCCTGAAGCCTAACTTTGGGTGGTCAGTGTTGAAAACTTGGTAAGAAATTCCTTAGAAGAGGCCTGGCTGAGTTTGAAGGGCTGTGTAGTAAGTGACAGACGCTGACATTAGACAAACAAAAAAGCAAAAGCGGGACAGGAGAAAAGGGTTTAGTTTCTTTAATAGCAGAGGTGGAATTAAAACCCAGCATTCCTCTAAATAGCCTTATTTAATATAATGACAGAACGGAAGCCTCAGTTCTCTTCCTGAGAGGGAACTACAATAGGGATAAGCCACAAGAGACAACTCCCCCCAAAAGTTCTGCTCCCCTTTTCCTTAGGTCCTGAAAGCAAATTTTAGGCTCATTCAGCAGGTAACTACTACACACTGGACTTCCACACTGCAGGATCATTCTCCAGGCCAGCTGAGCCAATGTCATCATTCGGCCTGATCTCAGAAATCCTGGCTTTCCAACAGCAACAAGGGGATGGAAGTGGCTTTGAGTTAAACAAAACATGCGTGGCAGAAGCTAATCACTTCCTTCCCAGCAACTCTTCAAACAGGCATCTCCCCTCACTACCACTGTATCAGCCAAATGTCATCTCTGCGAGTTCAGGGACAGGAAGTGCTTTGCGCCTGCTCACAGCTGCTCTGCCTGTCTGCTGCACATCCTCCAGACCATGACTGCTCTAAATTTTCAAAGCCAGCAGCCAGCCTCTCCACACAACAAAAATAGTGTTGTGAATGCATGGCAGGCAGCACCCCAGCACCCTCCAATTAGAGAGAGAATCCCGTCTGCAAGGAGAAGGCAGTCTAGACAAGTAGAGCTTACTGCTGGCAGGTTAAGAGAAGGGCAGTAAGGTAGCTCTAGGAAGCAATGTGGGGGGGAAAAGGTATGAATCCAACACAGGCAGAAAACCCAAAGGAGAGGACAGAGGGCAAACGAGGAACACAGAGCAGATCTAGAGAAGATCAGAGCCTTGAACTGCAGTCAGACAGACAGGAAAGTTGCCAACCAGTGCAAAGATTCAAGGAGGGAACAACTGTGTTGAAAACCGTTTTCCAAGCCTGGGAGAATTCAGTACTAGCTGCGGTTTTGTTTTGAGCCACTGAGAGTAGCAGTGTGAACATATGAGAAAATACTGCTAAATTAAACATAATCCTAGACATGAAGAAACAGATGGACTGTGGCAAGTCATTTTAATAACACGGACAAGGATCAGATCGCTGGCATAAAAGGTCATTCCAGAAGTGACAGCAACCAACACAAAAACACGAAGACAGAGCTGTGCGCGAGGCCCTCCCTCAAGAAGAATTGCAAGGAGCAGGCAGTCACGCTGATTACTCAAAGGGCTCACTGATATTGAAAAGCCATTGCCCACACACCTCGGAGAATGGAAGCTTTGGCTGGCGAGCAGGGAGCAGCAATATGGGCTGGGGCTGCTGATGTTGCTGACCCCAAAGGGGAAGCAGAGACCTGGCTCCGAGTTGTGTTTAGAAGGGCTGTTTAGGGCTCATGGTCTGTCTACAAACCCACAGCCCTTCAAAGCATGCTGGAGCATGGCAGGGCTTGCTTCAATACAGTGACCTCCCGCAGGGTGCTCGATACTGGAAGCGACTTGGCAGAAGGACAAAAGTAGCTGACACGAGCTCTGTGCTAGCATCTAGGTAATGGTTAGGAAGTTCACTAGTTCATTTATAAAAGCAAGCCATTTTACAGAGGAAAGGGGAAGCAATCATAGTCATACTCTGTTCTGGTACTGGACCGGACTGCAGCTGCCAGCTGCTATTAAACATGCTTCCCATTTGCCAGGCGCGTACCAGGCAGACTGTTGCCTGAACCTGGGGTGATGGAAACCTGCTGGCTGCTCAGTCAGGAGATCTAACATCTTCAAGACACTACTCTTCTCCATGGCTAGGCAAACTCTGACTTCCAGCTAGCAGAGGGGTCTAGTACGTTCTTTGAACCCTTGTTCCTGCACGCTTGGTGATTAAACATCTTGCTCACAATTCAACTCTGCCACCCTAGCCATGATGAAAGAAGTTTGCAGCTTCTTAAAAACACAATAAAGGACACAATAAAGAAGCAAAGGTGAGTGCAGCATCACTGATGCTACGCTGCCTCTTGAGGCCAGAGACAGCTGAAAGCAGGAGTCGAAAAGAATGAACTCCCATTCTCATCTCTCTGAATGTGAACATTTAAGCTTTATGGCACCACGTGTCAGCATTAATGTTTCATTGATCATTTTAGCAGATGGGGCCAGGGAGGGACAGGAGCATAGTGTGTACCATGGGGAACTGGAAATCCCTGCCAGCAAGTTGCAGAGCAAAGAGACAGGCTGTGTCAGGCTTTTTGGTGAAGGGACGTTTGTTCACTAGACCAGCACAGCAAGCCACCACCTAGAACAGAGCAAGCTAAACTCTGTGAAAGTGCGGTTTTGTCAGTTTAGCTGCATCTATGCTAGGGTCTTCTAGCAGCACGGCTATGCCTGGGAGGGATCGTACACAGCTTTTTGGTGAGAGCAAGATGTTTGTAGCATAAACATAACCACAGACACAGAAAAGCTAGAGAAATAAGGAAGGAGAGAGAGAAGGAAGTGTGCACACATGCACGCAAATGCAAACACGCGTGCGCACACGCGCTCACACACGCACAGAGTAAAAAATTGCAGTAGCCTTAAAACTGAGCCAATTTTCTCAAACGTGACCAAGCTCTTTCTGCTGCCCCACTGACATGGGTGGCATCCTGTGACCTCTGGGTCACAGGGCATGAGGGCCAAGTTCACACCGTGGTCAAAGGACCACAACCCAGCCTGTCCCACAGGATGTCCATCATCTGTGATCTGGTCTCTGTGCCTGAACCAAGGACAGGGCGCTCACTTGCTGGCAAGCGGTGAGGCAAAGCTGTTCTCCCCTCCCCTCAAGCCAGCTTTGTGTTGCAGATGCAAGTGTACAGAGTTAGTGTCAGACACAAGTACTTACCTATAATAGCGTGACTGCAAATAAGTGGAGCACACGGCTTTGGATACGTGGCTGGCCGAGCCAAAGTCAATGACCTTCACTCTGTAAGGCTGGCGCACAGGATCCACCAGCATGATGTTTTCTGGTTTCAAGTCAGCATGTATCAGACCTAGGCTCTTGAGCTTCATCAAAGCAGTGGCCACCTGCTGCAGAATCGGCCGAATGTATTTCAGGGGCAAAGGACTAAACTTGTTTTGTTTTAAGAAGTCATATAAGTTCTGTTCTAGCATCTCAAACACAAGGCATGTGTGGTTCTTGTGTTGAAAACACTCATAAGAGCGAACAAAGTTGTACTCGTCAGCATTCTCACTGCTCAAGCGGGAGAGGATGCTTACTTCTATTTGGCCCTGCCGGGCGTAGGAAGGGTGGTTCTTCAGGATTTTGATGGCCACGATCTCCTTCGTGCTACGCTTCCAGCATTTTGCCACCTGCCCAAATGTCCCCCGGCCCAGGAACTCCAACACCTCGTAGCTATTTGTCATGGAGCAAAGGATCTCGTGCTGGACCAGCTGGTAATCCCCCTCACCACTGGAACTGCTGCTCTTGGTGGTTACAGTGGTGGTCGTGGCCGCAGCACCCACCGCAGGTCTGTTTTGCAGCATGAGAGGTGGATGTTCCTCGATGATCTGCACACTGCCGTTGCTGTCAACCTCTTCACTTTTCCTTTTTAACCCACATTTTTGGTACGGTTCCAGCAGAGAAACGTTGCTCCGGTGCGCCAGGGTCTGGCCGCTCTGGAAGGACGTTGTTGCGCCACTGCCTGTGCTGTCCGCGGCCGTCACCACGATGTGCTCAACCGAAGGAGCCGGGAGAAGCAGGGTCTGGTCGTAAGCGGGAAGGCTGAAGTTGGCTACCTGGTGAGAGGAGCCGGCTTGCCCCGGGGCTGCCGGGAGGTTTTTGCCGTGGGTATAATACTTGTCGCCGGTGCTCTGCCCCGAAACATCCCAGCCGGAGGGCTCCACCTTCAGCTTCTTGGCGCTGCAGAAGGCGCTCGACGACACTGACGGCGGGGAGAACACCTGCAGCTGTGAGGCCATACCTGCGACAGGGCGGAGGGAGAGCGGGTCAGCCGCGGCGGACAGCCTTCCCCGCCACAGCCCGGGCGCCGACACGGACACGGAGGGGCAGGGCCCGGCGGCCCCGCGCGGCAAGGCCCGCTCCGCCCGGGGGCAGCAGCAGCAGCAGCCGCGCACTCACCGCTGGCTGGGGGGTGTCAGCCGCGGGCGGGAGCCTCCGGGGGGACACGCGGCGGGGCGCGGCCGCGGGGCGGGGGCATCCTACCCGGGGCGGCCGCCGGCCGAGCAGCGCCGAGCACAGCAGAGCGCGGCGCCCGGCCCGGCCCGGCCCGGCCCCGCCCCGCCCAGCGCCCGCGCGCCCGCCCGCCCGCCCGCCCGGCTCGGCCCGGCCCGGCCCGGCCCGCTCCGCTCGGCTCCGGGCCTCGGCCGCGCCGCGCCGCGCCGCGCCGCCCCAGACCAGGCCAGCAGAGCGCCGAGCGCCCAGCAGCGTCACGCGGGCGGAAGCGGGCGCCGCCGTGACGCGCAGGGCGGAAGTGGCGCGGCGCGGCCTCTTCGGGCTTCCGTCGAGACCCCTGTGGGTGTGGGGCGGGTGAGGGCTGGCCGCCCCATTTCCTGTGCCAGGGCCGGGGGCCAAGTGGGTGGTGCGGGTGGGCGCAGCTCAGCGGTCCCAACGAGGCCTTTCCTCTCCTGCAGGCGCCCGTCACACGCCGGGCCCGGGCCAAGGCCCAAAGAGCGGCAGCCCGCGCCAGGCAGCCCCAGAGCACGGAGGAGCTGACAGGGCAGCGCCGAGAGCCAGGGGCACGGCTGGTCAGCAAGAGGCGATCGTCTCCAACACCCACTCCGCCTTCCTACGGGCAGACGCCCGCAAGCGGTCACCTCGGTCCACCAGCCGCCTCGGCAAGGGGTCTGGCTAACCTGGCAAGCCCCGTCGTTAGTCACAGGGCTCCTCAGTGAGGAGACAGCTTTATTAATCGCGGTGCACAAATCCAGAGACACGGGTCTGAAACTGGCACTCTATGACAGCACGTGGGGCAGGCTGTGTGGTGCCAGCTGGGAGTTGTCCGACCTGGGGTCCAGAAATACTGCCTTCCCCAGGAGGAGCCATTTGTAACAGCCGAAACCCACGTGCACAGGTGAGGTGCCGGGATACAGGGCTGCAGTCTCCAGGAGGATCCCAGGTCATGCTGAGGAGGAACCCCTCTGACACTGAGAGGGGAGGAGAGGGGAAAACCGGGGCTGTGGGCTCCGTGAGGTCCTTAGCATGGGGCTGCCTCTGCCCCATCGCTTCTGCAGCAGCACCAAGGGCTGGTTCAGAAAGTCTTTACTAGCTACCACACTACTAGGCTTTAATAGCCCTGCCTAAAGACAGTTGGCATCTCTGCAAGCTATTGCTTCCTTATGAGCAATCCACAGAGACTGTCACTCACAGGACAGCTAAAGGTGCACATGCTCTGCTTGGAGCCCAAGAACAAGGTGGTCAGGTCCTCTGGACACAGGGTTTGTGGGCTGAGACACCGGTGCCCTCAGCAGCCCTGCTGCTGGGTGTCTGGGACCACGGCAGAGCTATGTTCACTGGAAGGAAGCCTGACCTCGCACAAATGTACGGTGCTGCCATCCAGCCACCTGCCCAAGACCTGCACAAGGTCTGCTGAGGATGGGGGTGGGGAGCCAGGATGGTCTGCAAAGCACCAGTTACCGCAGGGACAATGGCACCCAGACAGGCCGGCTCAAGAATCCCAGCTGGGACCAACCCCTGCTGAGCTTGGCCTGCCAAACTTCTGCCGGCAACATGGGTATTACCTGCTGGGTCTGGAAACAGGCAAGACTGGCGTGCAGCCCATACTCACTGTGTACACGGTGCTGAGACCAGCTTAACCTCCACACCCAGGCAATCCAATGTCACCTTCACTTACCCTTGCCAAACCCTGGTGACCACTGTCATGCATCCCACCAGACTGCTCACTGTCCCCACAGAGGGACAGCACCCGTCCGCCACCGTAGCCACGACCGACAGCGTCCTTTGGTTAAGGCCGCCCGCACGAGGGTTGAGTCAGGAAACGACAAGCTGCATTCTCCCTCTTGGACAGTCACAAACCAGCCTAGTCCTGGCAGAGGTGAGATGCACTCAGACCGAAGGTGGATGTCAGCATGGAAGTCTTGGCGGCTGCAGTCCTAGAGCCCTCGCTGCCTTTGCTAGCACATCAAGTGCTGAAGCAGGAATCCCTAGGGCACACTGAACTAGGCCCTGGTCCAAAGCCCACTGTTGTCAGAGGGAGTCTTGCCAGGGGGCCTTGGCCTAGGCTTGCCTTGCAGTGGTTCTGGCCTTTCCGTAAGCCAAAAACAGTGGGAACTTGCCTCCCCTGTCCCTCACTGCTCCCGGTAACTGTCAGGATCCACAGGGGCTGCATGGGGAGTGCCCCAGCTTGGCCCAGCAGAAGAGAAAAAGGCAGCCCCACATCCCCTGGGGCACAGCAAGCTGCACCCACCGGCAACAAGGGGCAGAGAAGCCAACCCCAGTCAGTCCCATGCAGTGCGCTGTGTCTTGCGACGGCCACAAACAGAGTGCCTGCGCAGCCTGAGAACGCTCCCCATACCTCCTCCAATAGCGCCCTGGACTCTCTGATACAGGGCCAAGAGCCTCGTTGCTGAGCAAGGCTTGTTCCAAGCCAGTCACAGCACAGCGTGTGACGGCATGTGCTGGGCCTGGCACCTAGCCGGCTGCAAAGCAAAACTGCTTGAGAATCAAACCTCCCCACAGAGATCCCAGTATCTGGCTGGGCAAGCTTGGGGCATACGCACCACTTCCTCAGGGCCCTCCAAGCTCACAGCTGGCTCCTGGCAGTGCTGCTGACAGTCTCACCTTCAGCATTGTGTCTAGCGACCATCTGAAACGGGGGCTCAGAAATGGCCCAAAGAGTTTCCAGCTAGCTCAGCTTGGGGGTGGGGGAGAAGGGGGAATCCCTGAAAGGCTGTGTAGGAAAGGACTCAAACTCCCTGAGTCAGTTCCTCTGTGAGCAGGGAAGCAGGTTCTTCCTGTTATGTGATCTTTGTATCCAGAGAACAGACCCCATGCTACCACAACACCAAACAGCTATACAGCACACAGGGCTGAGCAGGCAGGGGGGCAGAAGCCCAGGCATAATTAGCCCGGCACTGTAGAGTGGTGGTAAACACTGCAGCTGGACTTGTATCACCATCAAAACCTCAGTCTGGGCCTCTGGGAACTGCCAGAATGTGCCTGGCACACCATGTGGGATCTCCAGCCTACTGGTGTCAATCAAGGATCTCCTGCTAGGCCTCACTGCCTGCCAAACCCCTTAAATTTGCTCCCACATAATTTAGGTCATTTCCATCTGCAATGGCAGGAAATATCCTTTTTATGTTCCCAGGGCTGGACTTGGGGCTTCCTCTGGAGCCTTGACCTACCTCAAGGCTCAGGACCCAGCCCACAGCCTTCACAGCCTTTCCATTGTCACCTCTGGCTTGCCTGGTCTCAAGGCCTTGGTCCCTTGCATGGAGAACAGATGCTTACTGTCCACTGCAGCATTTCCTGACAGTGCTATGCAGGTTTGGGCTTAAACAGGAGACCCCAGGCCTCTGGGAGCACCTTGCAGCCATAACCTGGCACTCCGGAACAACACTGTTAACTGTGGCACCAGGGCTTGGGGGCTGCTTGCCCTCAGAGGCGAGAAAGTTTCTAGCTGTGCACAAAATCACCAGCGTGACCAGTGCTGCAGCATAGAAGGATCTGCCCAGACCTGCTGGAACTAGGCTGGAGAGGTGCGACAGCCCTGCTCATTGCAGGGGGGAGAAGTGACTCAGACCAGGGTGGAGCATCCTCCTCCTTAACTATTTCACTGCTGATAAACCCATGCCAGAGGGGAGGGAGGGTCAGACTAGAAAAAACACAGGCCATGACATTCTGCACTGATGTGTCAAGTGCTGGTACTAGTATACGCTGGCTGCTGCCACCCCCTCACATCTGACCCATGGAACTATGGAAGAAGGGGTGTGAGCTGGTTCCACAGACCTGCTGGGGCTTCTGGACCTCTTTCCCCACTCACTGGGCCCCCTCACGAGCAGCAGGGCCTAGTAGTCTGCGGGTAGGTGTGGGAGCAGGCGGCCCTTCCCGGGGCCCAGAGATTGCAGGGCCAGAGATACTGCAGCATCCCAGCAAGGACTCAGAGCAGGGCAGGGTGGGGGTTTACTGGTTTCCTTTTTGGCTGAAGAGCATT